>NC_091957.1:5918377-6068377 GCF_031021105.1 Erythrolamprus reginae
CAGTCAGGATAGATAGATAGATAGATAGATAGATAGATAGATAGATAGATAGATAGAGAGAGAGATAGAGAGATAGAGAGTTAGAGAGATAGAGAGATAGAGAGATAGATGATGGATGGATGGATTGAGATAGATAGATAGATAGATAGATAGATAGATAGATAGATGATAGGTAGGTAGGTAGGTACAATATCTTTTTGTAGGTGAGGAGACCTCACCTACAAAAAGATATTGATAAAATTGAACGGGTCCAAAGACGGGCTACAAGAATTGTGGAAGGTCTTAAGCATAAAACGTATCAGGAAAGACTTCATGAACTCAATCTGTATAGTCTGGAGGACAGAAGGAAAAGGGGGGACATGATCAAAACATTTAAATATGTTAAAGGGTTAAATAAGGTTCAGGAGGGAAGTGTTTTTAATAGGAAAGTGAACACAAGAACAAGGGGACACAATCTGAAGTTAGTTGGGGTAAAGATCAAAAGCAACGTGAGAAAATATTATTTCACTGAAAGAGTAGTAGATCCTTGGAACAAACTTCCAGCAGACATGGTTGGTAAATCCACAGTAACTGAATTTAAACATGCCTGGGATAAACATATATCCATTGTAAGATAAAATACAGGAAATAGTATAAGGGCAGACTAGATGGACCATGAGGTCTTTTTCTGCCATCAGTCTTCTATGTTTCTATGTTTCTAGATAGATAGATAATAGACAGACAGACAGATAGATATTGTAGATTCAAATGGTCACTAAATGAATGGTGGTAATTCATTTTATTTTGATTTTGATTTGTGAACCAATGTTGTATTTTTGATATGTCCAATAATTTATTTTTTTACAGCCTTTAATGCTGTATTCGACGTGGCCCCACAAATCCGAAGTTTTTTCCCTGAAAGCTGGCTTTGGGAAGTCCACCCAGTTCAAAGGTATATAGACTGTATAATGTTGACTCCTTAGAGGTGATTCAATTTATTTATTAAATGGGTTAATAATCACAAAAAAGCTGTGTAGGAGGTCACCATGCTGGGCCCAAGGGAGGGGTCAGACTAGAGGACCTCTGACCTCTTTTCCAGCTCTAGGATTCTCGATGGTGCAGTGGTTAGAGTGCAGGCTACTTCTGCTGACCACCGGCTACCAACAGGTTGACTCAAGCCTTCCATCCTTTCGGTAGATAAAACGAGGACCCAGATTGTTGGGGGCAATAGGCTTACTCGCTTAGTGAGAGCTATAAAGCACTGTGAAGCGGTATATAAGTCTGAATGCTATTGCTATTCTATGATTCTATCTGCCCCAAAACTAATAAATCAGTTCTTGTTTTTATATCTAACACAGGTCCAAGAATTTGCCAGTCAAACTGCCTGATTCACTAACTACTTGGGAAATACAAGGTGTAAGCATTTCGGATAAAGGTATGTAAAATAATTTATTTACATAGGGTTTAAAAAAAACAACACCCCAGAGTAATGATCCCATTATTATGAACCCTAGCTGGAGTAGATTTTACCACCCCAATTTTATTTATGTATTTATTTATTATTTATATATTATTATTTATTAAAATATCCGAGACCCCCGTTCTGCCGCACGAATCCCAGCGACCGGTTAGGTCTCACAGAGTTGGCCTTCTCCGGGTCCCATCGATGAAACAATGTCATCTGGCGGGGCCCAGGGGAAGAGCCTTCTCTGTGGCAGCCCCAACCCTCTGGAATCAACTCCCCCCAGAGATTAGGATTGCCCCCACCCTCCTTGCCTTTCGCAATCTCCTTAAAACACATCTCTACAGAGTCTACGGAGAGGGGGGGCATACAAATCCAATAAATTATTATTATTATTATTATTATTATCTCTGTCATCAGGCAAAGGGAAATTGATTCCCCTGGGCCATTCTGTTTTATGCATGGTTTGTATGAGACGTATGATTGCTTTTATATTAAGGGTTTTAAATTCTTTTACCTATTGGATTTGTACTGCTTTTATTGTTGTGAGCCGCCCCGAGTCTTCGGAGAGGGGTGGCATACAAATCTAATAAATAAATAAATTAATTAATATTTATTTATTAGATTTGGATGTTGCCCTTGTTGCCCCTCTCCGAAGACTCAGAGCAGCTCACAACAATTTTCCTTTCTACAGTTCAGTCTCTTCTTGAAATTCTCCAGGGATGAAGCTCCCACAACTTCTGAAGGCAGCTTCCTTCGGTTGATTGTTCTCACTGTCAGAAAATTCCTCCTTATTTCTAGGTTGAATCTCTCCTTGTTCAGTTTCCATCCATTATTCCTCCATAGCCCTTCAGGTGCTATGGAGAATAGCTTGACCCCTCCTCTCTGTGACAGCCCTTCAAATATTTCCTTCCTGCTAGCATTGAAATAGGCCTATGACCAAAAAGAATATGTTTCATGCCTCTTCTTTTCTCTGGTACACACAGGTATTTGTGTTGCTGACACCTTAGAAGTGGAAGTCATTAAAGATATTTTTGTTAATGTCTACATTCCATACTCCGTTGTCCGAGGAGAGCAAATAGAATTAAAAACAACCATTTACAATTACAGACCGTCAAAGGCCAGGGTAAGCAAGCTGTTTTTAAAAGTGTGGCTTAACACAGTGGTGGGTTTCAAAAAAATTTTGCTACTGGTTCTGTGGGCATGGCTTGGTGGGCGTGCTGTGGCTTGGTGGGCATGGCAGGGGAAGGATACTACAAAATCTCAATTTTCTCCTGATTAGCTGAGACTCGGGAGGCAGAGAATAAATGGGGATGCGGCCAGTCAGAGGTGGTATTTAATGGTTCTCCAAACTACTCAAACTTTCTGCTACCGGCTGTTGGAACTACTCAAAATTACTACTTCCAGCTCTCTAAACTGCTCAACATTTCTGCTACAAGTTTTCCAAACTACTCAAAATTTCCACTACCAGTTCTCTGAACTACTCAAAATTTCAGCTACCAGTTCTCTGAGCTATTCAAAATTTCAGCTACCAGTTCTGCGAGCTACTCAAAATTTCCGCTACCAGTTTTCTGAGCTACTCAAAATTTCCACTACCAGTTTTCTGAGCTATTCAAAATTTCCGCTACCAGTTTTCTGAGCTACTCAAAATTTCCACTACCAGTTTTCTGAGCTATTCAAAATTTCCGCTACCAGTTCTGCGAGCTACTCAAAATTTCCACTACCAGTTCTCCAAGCTACTCAAATTTTCAGCTACCAGTTCTCTGAGATAATCAAAATTTCAGCTACCAGTTCTCTGAGCTAATCAAAATTTCCACTATCAGTTCTGCAAGCTACTCAAAATTTCCACTACCAGTTCTCTGAGCTACTAAAAATTTCCGCTACCAGTTCTCTGAGCTAATCAAAATTTCCACTATCAGTTCTCCGAGCTACTCAAAATTTCAGCTACCAGTTCTCCGAGCTACACAAAATTTCAGCTACCAGTTCTCCAAGCTACTCAAAATTTTAGCTGCCAGTTCTCCAGAACTTACTTACTTATTTATTTATTTATTTATTAAATTTGTATGCCGCCCCTCTCCACAGACTTGGGGCGGCTCACAACAGTAACAGAAAATAATATATAATACAAATTCAATAATTAGAACTGGTTAGAACCTGCTGAAACCCACCTCTGGCTTAACAGTCACTCCTTGTTTATTTGCAGGGGCAATTTCACACTAGATTCTGTTATGAAATGCTACAGCTATGCAGGAAACATTATTGACGTACTGTTTTGGTTTACCTTGTTTCTCACAGAAGGGAGATCAGATGGAGACTTTAGTTGTTTTTGTAAAATTTAGGTGTACGTGGCACGTTATAGTTTACAAAAACGCAGGCAAAGCAGAGATAGTGAGGCGAAACAGCGCATTCTTCAGTTGTCACAACAACATCTGTGGTTCTCCTAACAATTCTTGCCAGCCGCTCTGATAAAGCCTGGCATTCGGTTTTTGAACTCTTCATAAAAACAAAACAGGACAGTATTAGGCTATGTGGACTTATCTTACTAGTCAAAAGCTTTTCAGCTCCCAGATAACTGCTTCTTTTACTCCCCTTTTATGAAATGCCAATGCAAATGAGCTCTTATTGGTAAGCTAAGGGCAATCATTTATCCTTGAATAACAGAAGGAGCATTGCAAAGAGCATCTGAGCTTTGAAAAGGTTGCTTATTAATTTTTTTTTGGCTAGTTAGAAAGTCTAAAGACTCATTTAAAATTAATTTTTCGATGTAACTTACAATGTCTTTTAATGTCCTATTCTGGATGAAACAGCTGAAGAAGCCTATTCCCCTTGAAGTTGAGAACCCTTGAAGTTGTCTCATGTTTATTTATTTTATTTATTCGATTTTTATGCTGCCCTATTCCTTAGACTCAGGGCGGCTTACAACATGTTAGCAATAGCACTTTTTAACAGAGCCAGCCAGTTGAGAACCAAGCTCTCTCTCTCTCTGGGATCATGCTGGGTGTCATGATTCTGGACTTGCAAGTTTATTCTTTTATAACCAGTTTCTTGTGTGTATAATTATAAAACATTAATTCTTAACTTAACCTAGTTACAATGTAAATGGTTAATATGTGACATATAGCATACAGACAAATCCTGTCACGGTAAAAAGATAGCTAAATAAAGGAGAGCATCTTAATTAACCAGACAAACAGAAGGACTTCAATTACCTAAAGTCAACATAAACTTAGACAATTATTTCCTTAAGCTTAATCAAGAGGGGTGAGTTGTCTCTGTCCAGCACATAGCTTCTTTAATGCAATCATGGTTGGTTTGACCTTTGTTGTTAGCCAGACTAGCATGTAACATTTTCCTTAGATATATAGAGAGTATCATTTAAATGCTTTAAATAATTCAGAATAATGAAATGCTTTATTCGCAATATATGTGTGTATATCATTGCAATAATTGATAATAACCTACATTATTGCAATAATTGATAATAACCTACACACCCCTCTTCCTCCTCCTTCTCCTCTTCTGTTGTGTTTTTGATATCTTCAGTAATCAATAAAACATAGCTGCCTGAAGTATCTTTCTTCTTAATGCAGGGCAGTAGATTCTTGGTGGCCTTGGTGGCCTTTAGACTAATTTCCTGTATGAAAATAATAATGGTTCCTTCTCCTCCTCCATCTGCATTGGCTGCCGATCAATTTCCGGTCACAATTCAAAGTGTTGGTTATGACCTTTAAAGCCCTTCCTGGCACTGGACCAGAATATCTCCGAGACCGCCTTCTGCCGCACGAATCCCAGTGACCGATTAGGTCCCACAGAGTGGGCCTTCTCCGGGTCCCGTCAACTAAACAATGTCGGTTGGCGGGCCCCAGGGGAAGAGCCTTCTCTGTGGTGGCCCCGACTCTCTGGAACCAACTCCCCCCAGAGATTAGAACTGCCCCTACTCTCCCTGCCTTTCGTAAACTCCTTAAAACCCACCTTTGTCGTCAGGCATGGGGGAACTGAATCACCTCCCCCGGGCATGTACAATTTATGCATGGTATGTTTGCGTGTATGTTTGTTTAGTAAATGGTTTTTTTAAAATATTTTAAATTATATTTAGATTTGCCATGAATTGTTGTATCCTGCTGTGAGCCGCCCCGAGTCTGCGGAGAGGGGCGGCATACAAATCTAATAAATAAATAAATAAATAAATAAATAAATAAATAAATAAATAAATAAATAAATAAATAAATAAATAAATAAATAAATAAATAAATAAATAAATAAATAAATAAATAAATAAATAAATAAATAAATAAATAAATAAATAAATAAATAAATAAATAAATAAATAAACAAACAAACAAACAAACAAACAAATAAACAAATAAATAAATAAATAAATAAATAAACGAATGAATGAATGAATCTGCCATGTTAAGTTGCATATTGTGAAAATAGTATTGTAACAAAGAAATATGATGTATTATCCCTGTTTTAAAGCAGGGATCTCGAAACTTAGGAACTTTAGGACTTGTAGGCTTCAACTCCCAGAAATTACCAGCTGACTAGGGGATTCTGGGAGTTGAAGTACGCAATTCTTCAAGTTGCTAAGTTTAAAGAGATTGTTGTTTTAAAGCAATATAATTCAAAGAAAAGTGAGCACCCTGATGCTCCATTTAGTATTGTCTCTACTGGCGTATTGTCCTCTGATCCAGAGGTGGGTTGCTTACCGTTTCCTACTGGCGCACTGCATGCACATTCTGAAGTTTTGTGTGCGTGCATGCTTGCTACACTTGCGTGCGCACACAAGTATCCAGCGCAATTTTCCTTCTGTGCATGCGCAGAGGGACAGTTTTACTTCTGCACATGCCCAGAGAGCCGAAAATCGTGAAAAATTATTTTTAAAAGGATGGCAGTGTGCATGGACCGGCAAAGGCAAACCAGAGCCGCCGTGTCAGAATTGCACAATCGGCGGGCCGCTACTGGAGCAGCGCACCAGATTGCACTGGTAGGAACCCATCACTGCTCTGCTCCTGGTTGGACAGGTCTCTAATTTTTCATGGTGACTCTTCCAGTTTTGCCTGAAGATCAGCGTGCAAAAAGGAATCTGCCTCTTTGGTGCCGCTAAGACCCAAAAAGACGGTTCGCAGTCCATCACCTGCCCTAGCCAAAAAGACGTCCAGGGCTCTTCTATTATGGTGGAGACGTTTAAAGTTCTTCCTCTTGAGTTGGGCCTCCTCAGCATCAACATCACGCTTCACAGCGACTCGGGCAGAGAAATCCTCGTGAAGACCTTGAGAGTTGTGGTAAGGCTGAGCCGTTGGTCTTGGGTGCAGAGTGGAGGCCAGGGGAGGATTTTCCACGCATCTCCTCTCATTCTTGATTCTTTATTGGTCAAGTGTGATTGGACACTCAAGGAATTTGTCTTTAGTGCATAACCCCTCAGCAACAAAGTGATATAATTATAAGATACCAATAGGAGAAGCTAGGGTGTATACTGTGAAGTGGTATTGCTATTGACCAAGCTCTTTGGTTTTAGCCTGAAGGTATTCGAAGGGAGATTTATGATGGTGCCACGTTGGATCCCCAAGGTGTTTATGGTATGTCAATTCAGTTTATTGTAGGGAGAGAAAGGAAGACATTTCTCTCCCATTGTTTTCTTTCTTTCATTGGTATCAGGACCCTCAAGTCGGGAGGAAAGAGCAGGTCTCAATCAATAACATTAGGAGCTGTAGTGGGTCTAGAGAAGATGGTAGAACTGCATTTGGTCAGAAATAACATTGTTATAATTCTGTATATCTACCTATCTGCCTACCATCTCTCTACCGGTTATCTATCTATCTATCTATCTATCTATCTATCTATCTATCTATCTATCTATCTATCTATCTATTATCTATCTATCTATCTATCTATCTATCTATCTATCTATCTATCTATCTATCTATCTATCTATCTATCTATCTACTATCTATCTATCTATCTATCTACTATCTATCTATCTATTATCTATCTATCTATCTATCTATCTACTATCTATCTATCTATCTATCTATCTATCTATCTATCTATCTATCTATCTATCTACTATCTATCTATTATCTATCTAACTATCTACTATCTACTATCTATCTATCTATCTATCTACTATCTATCTATCTATCTATCTATCTACTATATCTATCTATCTATCTATCTATTATCTATCTATCTATCTATCTATCTATTATCTATCTATCTATCTTCTATCTATCTGTTCTGTCTGGGTGCCCCCAGACTTCAACACCAACTGGAAAAAACAGCCAGACACACTGGTAAAAGCAAAGGCACTTTATAGTTTGAAAAATAAACACAGAGAAAAACCTGTTCTTCCCAACAGGCAGGCTATGAGGCTTCACAGCAGAGTCCTGACGGCCAGACAATACAGCAGACTTCTTGCTGGCACACACACCACTGTAGAGAATGAGACCCATGCCTTTTCCCCCAAGGTTTCAGCCTTCAAGGCCACAAGCCAGAATCAGAGACGCCAAAGATCACAACCAGGTCCCAGGACTCCCAAAGATAATACTCCACAATACAGGAAGGGTGGGTCTGCCTTTTCAGCCTTTCTGGGGAGAACCACACCCAAACCCAGCTGTTGCCTATTTAGGGCTGGAAATACCTGGCTAATTGTCCCCTTCGTTGTGCTGCTCTTCTCTGCCTGAGATCGATGATGGCTTGTGCATTGTCATCTAAGGACTCCAGGCTGCTTGCTGGGGAGAGCTCCCCCCCGGTTCAGCCGTTCCCTGAGGAGCCTCAGACGGAATCACAACACTATCTATCTATCTATCTATCTATCTATCTATCTATCTATCTATCTATTATCTATCTATTTATCTTCTATCTATCTATCTATCTATCTATCTATCTATCTATTATCTATCTATCTATCATCTTTCTTTCTTTCTTTCTTTCTTCCTATTTTTAGTGGAGGGTTTATTTTCAGGGGAGGTCATATTTTGGAGGAAACGCAATGACAGTATTGCAATTGTCAATGACAGGCACAGCCGTGAGGCAGAAAAATTTCTTTTACACGCTGCCGCGCTACATTGTCCCCAAGACGCAACTCGTCAAGACGCTCAGTATAAAAGGTAAAATGGAAAGAGAGAAGGAATGCCTGCTGGTTTTCGTTCGCTGCTGGTGGTGGGGGTTCTCCTCCCTTTCTCAATTGGAACTGGATTGCTGAATTTTTTCAGCAGAACTGTCATGCAACCCATGAGAAGGAGGGAGGATTGCGAGAGAGGAAGGAAGGATTGGGAAGAGGGAGGGAGGGAGGAAACATTGGGAGGAGGGGAGAAATGAACGAAAGAAGGATTGGGAGAAAAGAAGGGAGGGAGGAAGGATTAGGAGGGAGGGAGAAAGATGCAAGGATTGAGAGGGAGAAAGAAATGGAGAAATGAAGGAAAGAAGGATTGGGAAGGAGGGAGGAAAGATTGGGAGGAGAGAGGGAGGAGAGGGAGGGAGGAAGGAGAGGGAAGGAGGAAAGATTGGGAGGAAGGAATCAAGGATTGAGAGGGGGGAATGAGAAAAAAGGAAGGAAGGATTCGGAAGGAAGGAGGGAGGGAGGAAGGATTGGGAGGGAGGAAACATTGGGAGGAAGGGAGAAATGAACGAAGGAAGGATTGGGAGAAAAAAAGGGAGGGAGGAAGGATTAGGAGAAAGGGAGAAATGAAAGAAGGAAGTGTTGGGAGGAGGGGAGGGAGGGAGGAAAGATTGGGAGGGAGAAATGGAGGAAGGAAGGATTGGAAGGGAAGGAGGGAGGGAGAGAGGAAGGGAGAAAGGAAGGAAGGATAGGTAGAGAGGAAGGATTGGGAAGAAGGAAGGGAGGGAGGGAGGAAGGAAGGGAAGGAGGGAGGGAGGAAGGATTGGGAGAAAAAAAGGGAGGGAGGGAGGAAGGATTAGGAGAAAGGGAGAAATGAACGAAGGAAGTGTTGGGAGGTGGGGAGGAAAGATTGGGAGGAGAGAGAGAAAGAAAGAAAAGGGAGGGAGGGAGGAAAGATTGGGAGGGAGAAACAGAGGAAGGGAGGATTGGAAGGGAAGGAGGGAGGGAGCAAGGAAGGGAGAAAGGAAGGAAGGATAGGTAGAGAGGAAGGATTGGGACGGAGGGAGGAAGGAAGGAAAAGAAAAGGAAGCCCAATGCAACTGGAGTGAAAGCCTTCAGCTACTTAGAAGGCAAATTGTTTTCCCACAAGGCTCCTTCACTGACTCCACATTTGCAATTGGGGCCACTGAAATGATCAATCCATGATTAACCCGGAATCTGTAACACAAAAATAACAACAACGTATCTCTTGTGGCTTCCTTCCCTCGCCTCTTTCTCGCTTCTCCTTTCCGCGTCCCTTTTCTTGTTTCCTTGTTTGCTTTCCCACATTCCCAGGCAACCTGCTGAGTGACGTGATCCAGGCTGCAGTGAAGCCCGAAGCGTTGAAGTTGCTCGCGGATCTCCCACAAGGCAGCGCTGAGACAGAATTGATGAACATCATCCCAGTCTTTTATGTGTACGATTACCTGGAAAGGTCCAGGTCTTGGGATATCTTTGGCTCGGATAGAACCAGCAATGAAATTAACCTGTTAAGGAAGATGAAGAGAGGTAAGGTAGCATCTTCTGAGCTGCCAGGGCTGTAGATAAAAATGTCTGTGGCATGCCCAGACCACTGAGTTAGGCAAACACAATAGTCCTTCTTTCCTTGTAGCCCTTAAGCAAACACTGACAAAGAAGGGCTACAAAAATTCTGGAAGGTCTTAAGCATCAAACGTATCAGGAAAGACTTCATGAACTCAATCTGTAGAGTCTGAAGGACAGAAGGGAAAGGGGGGACATGATCGAAACATTTAAATAGGTTAAAGGGTTCAATAAGGTTCAGGAGGGAAGTGTTTTTAATAGGAAAATGAACACAAGAACAAGGGAGCACAATTTGAGGTTAGTTGGGAGAAAGATCAGAAGTAATGTGAGAAAATATTAGAAAGAAAGGAAAGGAAAGGAGGAAGGAAGGAAAGAAAGGAAAGGAGGAAGGAAGGAAAGAAAGGAAAGGAGGAAAGAAAGGAAAGGAGGAAGGAAGGAAGGAAAGGAAGAAAGAAAGAAAGATAGGAAGGAAGGAAGGAAGGAAAAAAGAAAGGAAGGAAGGAAAAAAAGGAAGGAAGGAAGGAAGGAAGGAAAAAAAGAAAGGAAGGAAGGAACTTATGACACAATTGAGGCCAAAACTTTGGTTGCTAAGCAAGAGCGTCGTTAAGTGAGTTTCACCACATTTTACAATTTGGCCATGTCTACCTGGTCACTTGACCACCAAGTCATGCCCACTGAGTGACGCCCACACTATCGGTAGGGAAAATTTTCACCACTGCCCGGAAACCTTCAATTCAAGGATGAAACTGCTTTATTTTTAATTTTGATTGATATACAAAAGGATTCCACACTGATGTCATCTCTTGATGTAATTTAGTAATTTTAGCAAGTATAGATGGGGAAAGTGTTGGGATTTTTTTAAAATTCAGGGCAACCTGGCCTACCCAATTCTGGGTAGCTTAATCTTTCACCTAGTATAGCAACAAAGTGAGGAGAGCCCGTGGCATAGAAATTAATACATCTACCTAATATACAAGTACTGTAGCTCAGGTTTGAATCCCGGAAAGGGTATGGCTAGCTGATGAGACCTAAATAGCTTGAAATAGATCTATACTAGTCTCCCTTTATTTCTTTGTCGGCTAAACATATATAGATAGGAAAATTTATAACTACCGTGCTGGTAGATTTGTTATGCAAGAGAGGGAAAGGCATCAGCTATTTCAATTAATTCCCCTCTCCACTGCATTCAACCAGGGTGGACATTATATATTCAATGCTCATGTTAATAATAATTTTGTTATTTGTTGTTGTACACAATTTTTTTCTCTCTCCATGTGTAGTTTGGTTTTTTTATTGGCAGTTCCTTTCTTCTTCTTGTTTCTATTTCGTATAAAACATTTATATATATATTTAAAAAGGACTGTTAACAGTCGCCTGAAGTTACCATATTATTCTCCCCTCAAACCTGGAGATCATTTCTGCCTCCTCTATTTATAATGTCTCTAAAAGCTATAAAGGGAAGTCAACAAGCTTTTTGTCCTTGCAAATGAACTCCTGGAAAAGTACTTTTTAAAAAGTTCTTTTAAAAAAAATTTCTCAGGAATCATCAGTGTCCAGTCCTTTCAAACACAAGAATTCTCTTACAGCCTATGGAAGGATGGCGAAGCTAGCACTTGGTAAGTAAATGGTGTCTGAAAGCCAGACACTTCCAGAATGATTTAGATATACAGTACCACATAAAACAGGGAAAATATCTATAAAATAAAACATAATCCTGTTAAATCTGTTTGTATTTCTGCATGCATGTGTGTCTTATTTTTCCCCCTGCCTCCTAGTGCAGGATTATCTATTATAGAATAGAATAGAATAGAATAGAATTGGATTGAATTGAATTGAATTTGTCTTGGTCCATATGATCTCAGATACATTTCTCAAGAATCATGAGACACTGTACTTAATTATTGCCATAGAGGTCAAATAATCAATGAGGAAACAATATTATTAATTAATAAGCAATATTAATCAATATTAATAAAAATCATAAGGATACAAGCAACAAGTTACAGTCATACAGTCATAAGTGGGAGGAGATGGGTGATAGGAATGATGAGAAAAAACTAGTAGTAATAGTAGTGCAGAGAGTGAATAGTTTGACAGTGTGGAAGGAATCATTGTTTAGCAGAATGATGGCATTTGGGGGGAAAAACTGTTCTTGTGTCTTGGTATGCAGTGCTCTGTAGTGATGTTTTGTGGGTAGGAGTAGAAACAATTTATGTCCAGGATGTGAGGGGTCAGTCAATATTTTCACAGCCCTCTTTGACTTTTTGGATGTCTTGAAAGCTATCTCCAAATCTGAGGAAGAAACTCAACTTTTACATTTTGGTTTCGGCAGGATTACAGCATTTATCCTAAAGGTTTTTGGACAAATTCTGCAATATATGCCCGATCAATTTGGTACGGTGTGTACCTCTCTGACTTGGCTGATTGACATCTGTCAAATGGATGATGGATCTTTCAGGGAAGTCTCAGATTACAAGCCAGTAGCCCTTCAGGTATGGAAGTAGACTAAGAAAACAACCCATCAAAAAAAAAATTCATCTGGAATGATAGACTCAGAGATCTCAGATCAAAAGCACTGCCCCTCATCCATAGGGTTTGATTGTTCCTCCCATATTTGGGAATACCAGGGTTATTTTAACAAAAAAACAACCATATAGCTCTTCCCTGGTAAAGGCTGATTCAGAGGTGAGCTTGTGGTTTAGAGGTTAATATCCTGCCTTGCATGCAGAAGGCTACAAGTTCAAATCCCAGTAACAGTATGTCTGTCTGATGAGACCATAACAAGGTCAAAATAGATCTATAACAGGCTCATTTGGTTTATCAGCAAAAATATGTAACCATAGAAACATAGAAACATAGAAGACTGACGGCATAAAAAGACCTCATGGTCCATCTAGTCTGCCCTTATACTATTTCCTGTGTTTTATCTTAGGATGGATCTATGTTTATCCCAGGCATGTTTAAATTCAGTTACTGTGGATTTACCAACCACGTTAGCTGGAAGTTTGTTCCAAGGATCTACTACTCTTTCAGTGAAATAATATTTTCTCACGTTGCTTTTGATCTTTCCCCCAACTAACTTCAGACTGTGTCCCCTTGTTCTTGTGTTCACTTTCATATTAAATTTGTCCAAAACCATATATATCAATGCATATACCTTAAAATATATCAGTAACCTACACAGTTATACATTTTTATCCAATGAGTCATAAATCAATATCCTATTTTGCACCTGTTCATCAGTCTGTTTTTCTTCATTTCTTTACATTCCCTTCCTGCTGTCTCCATCTCTTCCTTCTATCTTCTTGCTCCTTCTCTCCCCCTTCCTACTTCCCTCCACTCCTTCTCTTCTCCCTTCACCTCTCTGCTTCATCTTTCTCCCTCCCAATAAATCTAATCTAGCTTTTATGGACTTTTTAACTTAAAACTGTAAATTAGGTGGCTAAATATTAGATTTGTTACTATGTACTGTTTTTGCCATTGTTGTGAGCCGCCCCAAGTCTGCAGAGAGGGGCGGCATATAAATCCAATAAATCTAACCTAACCTAACCTAACCAAATCTAATCTAATCTAATCTAATCTAATCTAATCTAATCTTACTTTTCCTTGAGTGATTATTAACCTAGTTCATCTCATATTTAACAGACTGCTCACAGTCACTCATGCCCTTATCACCTCGAGGTTCGACTACTGCAACACTCTCTACATGGGGCTACCTCTGAAGAGTGTTCGGAAACTTCAAATCGTGCAGAATGCGGCCGCACGAGCGGTCATGGGTCTCCCTAGATATACCCATGTTACTCCAACACTCCGCGGGCTGCATTGGCTGCTGATTGGTTTCCAGACACAATTCAAAGTGTTGGTAATGACCTATAAAGCCCTACATGGCATTGGACCAGATTACTTACGGGATCGCCTTCTGCCGCACAAATCGCAGTGGCTGATTAGGCCCCACAGAGTTGGCCTTCTCCAGGTCCTGTCGACCAGACAATGTCATCTGGTGGGGCCTAGGGGAAGAGCCTTCCCTGTGGTGGCCCCGGCCCTCTGGAATCAGTTCCCTCTGGAGATTTGCACTGCCCCCCCCTCACCTTTCGCAACAGTCTTAAGACTCACTTATGTCGCCAGGCATGGGGCAGCTAGATCATGCCCCCCTCTGACTGTTAAATGTGATGTGTGGTTGTGACTGAGTTGATTGACTGTTTTTAACCTAGTGGGATCTTAGCTTATAGTTTTAATTAATTAGATTTGTATACACATTGTTTTATACTGCACCGTTAGCCACCCCGAGTCTTCAGAGAAGGATGGCATACAAGTCTAATTAATAATAATAATAATAATAATAATAATAATAATAATAATAATATCCCCATGCATTTTTAAACTATCAGTGTCTGATAGTATAAATATCGTTTTTATACCATTTCTATGCATGTAACTCTTTATTCTGGGTATATGTTATTCTTCTAATGCTGCCTCCTCTATTTTTATTTGCTGCTTTTCAAAGGGTGTATTACGTGACCAGGACAGAGAAAACCGCCTGTATCTCACAGCCTTCACCTTGATGGCCTTTTCAGGATATAAAGAGGCATGTCCCTTCCGGGTAGGTGTGTCTGCTTTTTACTTATTGGTAATGTCACTGCTGTCATATGGTTACCCTGTCCAAATCTCCTTTTTTGATGGATGGATGGAGAGAGAAAGAGAGAGAGAGACAGATAGACAGACAGAGAAATGAGACAGACAGGCAGAGAGAGAGACAGGTATTGACCACTCTGTTGCTGAAGTCGTATTTTCTGCAGTCGAATTTTGAGTGGCTTACATTGAGTTTGAATCTATTCTGTGCTCGTGTACTGTTGTGGTTGAAGCTGAAATAGTCATTGACAGGTAGGACATTGTGTGGCAGGTGATTTTATGAACTACATTTAGATCAGATCGAAGGTGACGTAGCCCAAAATTTCAAGTCTGATGGAATAAGATATTCTGTTGCAAGCAGAGGAGTGGAGGACTCTTCTCTTGAAATATTTCTGGACTCTCTCAATTGCATTAATGTCCGATATTCAGTGCAGGCGAGCTGTGTTCGAGAATTGGTCTAGCAAATGTTTTATATGCTCTGGTTAGCAGTGTAATATTGCCAGAGAAGGAACCAGGCAAGATTAGATTAACAACAACTAACAACTGTGGTACTACTCCTATGGGTATGAGCAATACCACACATGCCAATGCCCAAAGTGCTTTGGTAGAACGGTGGCAGGACCTGACACAAACCACCAAACTAAATAATCCCTCCTGCCTGTCCCTTTGCAGAAATTTGCCGACGCTGAAAAGAGAGCTGCGAATTATTTGTTGCAAAACATCGCGCAGTCACAAAACACCTTCGTCTTAGCCATTGTGACTTACGCCCTCACTCAAGCAGAGGTCAACCACCGCAACCTTCACGAAGCCTACCTTCGCTTGAAGAGCGAAGCTCAAGTGAAAGGTAAGTCCTCCAAATCCATTCACCAGCTGGTGATGGTTTATCCTTGAGTACCACGGTGGCAAAAAGAAGAAGTGGGTTGCTTACCTTTTCCTACCGATGCGAATCGTGTCCCCTTGCGCAATTACACCGCCACACACATTCAGAGGGGCGATTTTCCTTCCACGCATACTCAGAGAGCCGAAAAAAATCACCAAAAATTACACACACACATCAAAGACCAATCAGGATTAAGAGTAAATATGGAAAAATCAGAAATCATTTGTTTAAATACCGGGCCTAAAGAACAAATTGAAATACGGAAGGTATCAGGTTTAAAACTGGGGAATAAGAAAATGAAATATTTAGGAGTATGGTTATTAAAGAACCCGGGAAAAATGGTGGAATTTAAATATAATTTAATATGGAAAAACATTCAGAAACAAATTAAAAATTGGGGAAATCAAAATTTGAGAAGATTGGCTAGAGTAAGAGCATTAAAAATGATGATTACCCCCAAAATGTTATATATATTACAGGTAATGCATGGAACCTTCCCAATAAGGAAACTAAAAAAATGGGATACTAAATTAAATGCTTGGATAGAAGGTAATAAAAGATCAAGAATTTAAAAAAAATGGTTGATAGCCATGGAAGGCGAGGGAGGTTGGGAAAATCCAAGTCTGGAGTACTATAGGGATGCATATCAAAAAAACAAAAAACCCAACAAAAATTACACACACACAAAAATATGGCGGTGCACACGGACTGGCCAGACAGCACCAGAGATTGCATCACCGGCGGGCCACTCCTGGAGCGCCCTCACCGGATTGCATCGGTAGGAATCCACCCTTGGCCTAGAGATCCTGTCAAGCCGGTGCAGAGGTTGGTGATAAATTAACGGCTTGCCACACTATAAAAGGCCTGATGTTGATGGGAACTTGGGAGGGGATGATTTTTAGGAGGGAGCAGAGGCAGCCACAGAGCATTCTTTTGAGTGGTTCAAGGACATCCTATGCCCACCCACCTGGGCGGAAGCGGAAGGAGGGCTTTCCACGCTGGCACAATCTGAGTGGGCAACATGAGAAGTTTGCAGGTGGGGGCACAAGGGACATGAACTTTCAACTGGTTGGAAAATTCAGATCCAGATTTCCCAGTGAAGGTGCCAGGATGGCTCCGACAATAAGTTGGAACTTTGAGGAGTACTTCGACTCGGATTCTGATTTAGCTTGGACGCTACTTGGAACTTTGACATTTAACCTGAATCTGAGTTTCCCACCCAGTTGAAAGGTGGAGCCCTCGCCTCACAATCAGGAGGCTGTGAGTTTGATCCTGTTCTGTCGGGCTCTCTGGTAGAATCCTCCCAAAAATTCACAGGTACAAATGTCAGACACACACACGTTTGAAAATTCAAAACAATGTTCTTTATAATGAAAATTCACTTAACCTAGGCCCTCTTTTGGTATAGCAAAGAGCACTCATCTCCAAACAAACTGGTAATTTATACAAGTCCCTTATCAGTCCTGTGATACTTAGCTTGCAGCTGTGAGGCAATTCACAGTCCTTCTTCTTTCACAAAGTGAAACACACTTTGCTCTGGTTTAGTTTCAAAGCGGGGGAAAATCAGCACACAAAAAGTCAAAGTCAGTAAAGCAGTCATGAAACACAACCAACAGATAATCCTCCACAATGGCCAAACCCACAGGCTGCTCTTTATAGCAGCCTCACTAATTACCACAGCCCCACCCAACCACAGGTGGCCTCATTTTCTTTGATAATAATCTCTCAGTTGTTGTTGCCTATGCATCGCTCTCCGCAGGTGTGGCTGTATCCTTAACTCTTGTTCTGAATCCAAGGAGGAGCTAGATAACTGATCTCCTTCTGAGCTGTCTGCCACACTCTCCTCCCTGTCACTCATGTCTTCTTGGTCAGAGGAGCCTTCATCTTCAGATTCTAATGGGGGCAAACCAGGCCTGCAGCATGTGGATGTCTCCCCCACATCCACAGTCCTTGGGGCAGGAGCTGGGCCAGAGCTAACCACAACAGATCCTAGCTAGAGACAAATATTTCTCTCTTTAGAGAGGTATCTCTCTCTCTGAACATTGAGAATATATCTGCTGAATATAACTCGGTATTGGCGATAGGATGGTCAGTTGCCCAGACTTCACCCCGCAAGGGATTATGGGGTCATTAAAAGAATAATATGACAATGATGATGGCTCACCTTTATAAGCACCGGCCTCTCCAACCACCCTAAGAAGCAAAGAAGACATATTCTCATTGGTTCCTTGGCTAGACCTCGAGGTGAGAAGGTTCTCCCTTCCCTTCTGTGAGCCTCTATCTCTGTTATTTCCCGTTTACAGAAAACCCCGCCGTCTACCGTTTCTGGACAGAGACCCCTGACAAATTCGACGCCAGCGCTCCTTCCAAGGGCAACGCCAGGATGGTTGAAACCACTGCCTACGCCTTGCTGACCATTTTGAAGAAAAGAGATCACGACTATGCCAAACTGGTCATAAAATGGTTGACCGAAGAGCAGAGATTTGGGGGCGGATTTTATTCGACCCAGGTATCAGCTCTCCTCTACTACTTGCTCCTCCAAGTCATCTCTAGGGATCTTGAGTGTCCTAGAGCCTTAAACAACCTCCTAGATGACGGGCATCAAACTCAATTTTATTGCGGGCTTGAACCGGGTGCCTGCCTGCCTGCCTGCCTGCTTATTCATTCATTCATTCATTCATTCATTCATTCATTCATTCATTCATTTCTAGGCCGCACTTCTCCTGAGACTCAGGGTGGCTTACAACATATTAATGCATGACAATGGGAGAAATCGAAATTGAATAAATATTTCCAAAGCGTAGTTCTCAGAAATTAACTAGAAGACCGAAGCTCATTAACAAAGCCAAGAATGAGTTCTTTTGAAACACAAACTGAATTCAATAGTCAAGACGAGATGTTTCCAAAATGAACAACGTTGTTCTCTGCCCTTAAATGCACTTAAATAGCATGAGGGCATAACCAAATACTACCCAGTACTACTCATGGGTAAATCTCCTCTTAGCCAATCACTCGTGTCTTCTAGATGCCCTACAAACTCTGGCACCCAGAAGAGGCTCTTCCTCTTCTCTTGAGTCACTCAGCACAGGAAATGCAAAGTCATTCCTCACAGGAAGTGCTGATTCACTCAACCCAGGAAGTGCAGAAGGCCCCGGTTGTTCTGACCCTTACCCCTCATCTACTTCACTGTCCATCTCAGGTGCCAGGAACACTGGACGCCTGTGCCGCGCTCCACAGTCTCTGCATCCTCAGAGTCCATGATTATTTGTGCAGGAAGCAAGTGAACCACAATACTTAACTAATTGCTAAATCAAAAAAGTAAAACCCAAAGCGCCAATAAGAAGCCACTTATAATATGCTAAGATGTGATTATGACTCTAAACTCTGTAGAGGCTAGACGGGGTGATGAAAAATGTTCTTTCAACAATTTTTGGGGCCTAATTTTCCATTTCCCCATCCCTGAAAACCAGAAAGGGGAATTTTTCTACCCCCAATTAATACACAACGTGGTTGCCTCCTTTCTAATGCTGTCTCTGGTTGATTTGTTTTTTAACCTCTCTCACTAATTTAACAGGATACAATTATCGCTTTGGAGTGCCTGACCGAATATTCCATCCTCATTAGACGGCTTGAATTGGACATGAACGTCAAAGCGTCTTACAAGTTTCACGGAGATATTCAGACGTACAGGCTCACGGGTAGCAGTTACATCGGCAAGCCTACGGATGTGAGTTCATGAATCATCGGAAAGGGATGGACGGAAGGGAGGGAATGCAAAGAGAGCAGATATTTGAAGTGGCTTCAGATCTACTAAATTGGTCCATTGGCCCCAAAATATTGTTGTTGTCATTTCTTTCAAAATCCAGGCTTCCTTGAAGGATGATATAGAAGTACGCGCAGGAGGCAGTAGTGGGACAGCAGCTGTGACTGTAAGTGAGCAAAACACCTTCATTTAGTCTCTGGGTGCAATTCAAAGTGCTGCTAATGATCTATAAAGCCCTACATGTCTTAGGACCAGATTATTTATTATTTTATTTATTTATTTTATTAATCAGATTTGGATGCCGCCCCCCTCCGCAGACTCGGGGCGGCTAACAGCAATAATAATACAATGCAAACAAATCTAATATTTAAGTTAATTTAAAACCCCAATTTAGAAACCAATCATACATACTAACATAGCATGCATAAATTTTATAAGCCTAGGGGGAGGGAAAGTCTCAATTCCCCCATGCCTGATGACAGAGGTGGGTTTTAAGGAGCTTACGAAAGGCAAGGAGGGTGGGAGCAACTCTGATATCTGGGGGGAGTTGGTTCCAAAGGGTCGGGGCCGCCACAGAGAAGGCTCTTCCCCTGGGTCCCGCCAAACAGCATTGTTTAGTCGACGGGACCTGGAGAAGGCCAACTCTGTGGGACCTAACTGGTCGCTGGGATTCGTGTGGCAGAAGGCGGTCCTGGAGATATTCTGGTCCGGTGCCATGAAGGGCTTTATAGGTCATAACCAACACTTTGAATTGTGACCGGAAACTGATCAGCAACCAATGCAGACTGCGGAGTGTTGGTGTGACATGGGCGTATTTAGGAATTATCTTTGGGACCATCTTCTGGCTCATGTATCCCACCTCCGGTTAGGTCCCACAGAGTCGGCCTTCTCCAGGTCCTGTCAGCCAGACAATGTTGTCTTGCGGGGCCTAGGGGAAGAGCCTTCTCTGTGGCGGCCCCAGCCATCTGGAATGAACTCCCTCCGGAGATACGTACCGCCCCCTCCCTCCTGGTCTTTTGTAAAGCTTTGAAGAACTACCTCTGCCGGCGGGCATGGGGGCCGTGAGTGATGTGATTGTCTCCAGCCGATACCACATACGATTGAAATGGATGAATGCGTATGATTGTCCATGGGATTTTGATATATTTTTAGTAATTTGTATATCCTTTTAATAGTAATTTAGATTTCTTACATATTGTTACATTTATAATGTTGTACACCTTGAGAAGGGCGGCATAGAAATCTAATTAATAAAACAAATAGATAGATAGATAGATAGATAGATAGATAGATAGATAGATAGATAGATAGATAAATAGATAAATAGATAAATAAATTTACAAATAGTCCTCGACTTACAACAGTTCAGTTTAGTGGACTGTTCAAATTTATGTATTGATTTAGCGTATGGCTAAATCCATTCAAAGTTACAACAGCACTAAAAACCTTACTTATGACTTTTCCCTTCCCCCCACACTTATGACCCTTGACGCATCCCATGATTAAAATTCAGATGCTTGGCAACCCACTCATATTTATGATGGGCGCAGTGTGCCCCCCGCCAAGCCGGATTCACTTTGCAACTAGTGTGACAACTACCAGACAAATTAAATACCCAGATAATACAATGTTTGTTAGCCCCTAAGAAATATATATAATAGAACATCAATAAAATAATAATAATAATAATAATAATAATAATAATAATAATAATAATAATAATAATAGAAAAAGAGTAATGGAGAACTAGATGGGAAATATATCCATTTGACTACAAAACAATTATATTTTTGTTCTTTTGAGTTTTGAACCCAGAACCCTTCTCGTTTAGTTGGCTAGAGAGGTACAGTAGTAGATGGAATACTACTGTCATCCAAGACCGGCGATCTTCACAAATTTGAACCTTTGACTTGCCTATTCTACAGATATTATAATAGTAACTAGAAGCTGGTTGGCAGGTTCAAAACCTCTGAATTTATTTGTATTTATTTTATTAATTGGGTTTATATGCCGCCCTTCTCCGGAATTAATTTGGTTTGTTTTCTATTTGGGTATTTGCAGCTGAGGAGTGTGTATTATGTGAGCAGTGTTTCTGAAGACACTTGTAACTTTCAGTTGAAGGTTGACGTCAATCTAGATGGTGAGGAATTCGTTATTTAAAAAAATATTAAACTGGAGAAAAGTTTACTCAAAGGACATTAAAATATGGTATCTTGGAAGGAATGTCCCAGTTATTTTTCTCTTGTTTTTATGTTTATGTTATGTCCACAACCAGAGAAAGAATTTCAACTAAACATTACTACTAAGACAAAGTCCCAAAGATATTTGACATTCTTGCTTTTTCTTTGTTTGAAAACATTTCACTTCTCATCAAAGAAGCTTCTTCAGTTCTAGAAATGAAGCAGAACTGAAGAAGCCAACTGTTTTTGGCTTCTTGGATGAGAAGCGACACATTTTGAAAGTGGGCTGGCGAGAAAAACACCAAGAAAGTATAGTTGCATTTTTGGGTGGGAAAAATCACTTTTGGGACAATCTGGATAGTTGAAAATCTCCGTACATATATGAAGGCAAAGCTCAGCAGATTTTCTTCCTAACAGATTCTTTAAATAGGGGAGGAGAAATGGCTCCTGTGTTAAGGGATTTCTTTAACCTGAACTATACTCTAAATAAAAATAACGCTAATGCTTAACACCAAGGTCTAGCTTTAAATCTTCTGTCCATAAAGCTCTTTATGGTACATATGGAAAACAATCCTTATTTAACTGAACCTCTACAGCAGGAGTGTCAATCTCAAAGCCCACAGGCCAGATCTGCCCCTTGGGGTGCTTAAATCTGGCCCTCCAGGGCCAGCTTGGTAATAGCAACGGACTGACCAGTGCTGCCCCATTTTCAGCCTAGATCAGTGATGGCGAACTTATGGCATGAGTGCCACAGGTGGCACGCAAAGCCGTACCTGCTGGCATGCGAGCCATTTTATTTATTTATTTATTTTGTCCAATACACAATGAGAGTTTTAGTGGGTATACATATATATACATATAGTAAAATACATGATGAAGGTTATAGAGGAGATACTCATAGTAAAATATATCTATGAAAGAATAGAAAAGAAGGTATAGTAATAGAACATATCAATTAAAGAATAGAAGAAGAGATGTAGGAATAGAAGAAAGGTATAGGAGATATAGGAGAGCAATAGGACAGGGGACGGAAGGTACTCTAGTGCACTTGTACTCGCCCCTTACTGACCTCTTAGGAATCTGGATAGGTCAACCATGGATAATCTAAGGGTAAAGTGTTGGGGGTTTGGGGATAACACTATGGAGTCTGGTAATGAGTTCCATGCTTCGACAACTCGGTTACTGAAGTCATATTTTTTACAGTCAAGTTTGGAGCGGTTAATATTAAGTTTAAATCTGTTGTGTGCTCTTGTGTTGTTGTGGTTGAAGCTGAAGTAGTCGACGAGAGGCAGGACATTGCAGCATATGATCTTGTGGGCAATACTTAGATCTTGTTTAAGGCATCTTAGTTCTAGTCTTTCTAGGCCCAGGATTGAAAGTCTCGTCTCGTAGGGTATTCTATTTTGAGTGGAGAGAGCCCTAGCTCAGCTCCAACGTGCATGTGTGTCCTGGCAAACTGATTTTTGGTTCACACAGAGGCCCTGGGAGGGTGTTTTGGGCTTCCAAAGAGCTTCCAGGGGGATGGGGGAGGGCGTTTTTACCCTCCCTCGGCTCTAGAGAAGCCTTTGGAGCTTGGGGAGGGTGAAACACGAGCCTACTGGGCCCACCAGAAGTTGGGAAACAGGCCATTTCCTGCCTCCAGAGGGCCTCCGTGGGGTGGGGAAAGCTGTTTTCGCCCTCCCCAGGCATTGAATGATGGGTGTGGTCACTCAAGCATGTGCAATAATGCTTGTGCACACTCTTTTGCCACCCAAGAAAAAAAGAGTTCACCATCACTGGCCTAGTTGGTCTCCTGCAGCACTCTGCCAGCCAAAATGGGGCATGGAGGGGCCCACATGAGCCCCTCTGAACTGTTTTGGGTTGGCAGGAAGCATCCATCCCATCTCTATCCCCCCCACCCCTGGCCAGACCACAGAGAAGAACTAAAATGCTGATCTGGCCCTCCACGAAATCCAGAGAATATCGGTACCTCAAATCTCCATCATAGCTTGGATGACCCCTATATGCTAAATTCTATTTTATTGCTTGGCTGGAAAAAATATTCCCCTAAACAATTCCTTCCTGGAGGGCCCTCAGTTTTTTGATCTGGGTGGGGGGCAAGAATGCAGATATTTCCTCTGACTGGGTGGGAAGCAGTTTGACTTTTTTCACCCATTTTGTACCCTGCCGGATAATTTAACCCTGAAATTCTTCTGAAAAATAAACCTCCTTTTGCTTATACAGATAAGAAGTACTATTTGTCGTTCGAAGAAGTCCGGGTTTTGGTTGCCTGTGCAAAGTAAGTCTGAGTAATTTGAGACTGTTGTATGTCAGAAAAAGCAGGAGGAAGATTCATTACTTTGCATAGATAATAATAATAATAATAATAATAATAATAATAATAATAATAATAATAATATATTAGATTTGTATGCCGCCCCTCTCTCTATATTCTCATAGATGGATAGATAGATAGATAAGATAGATAGATAGATAGATAGATAGATAGATAGATAGAGATAGATAGGTAGATAGGTAGATAGGTAGATAGGTAGATAGGTAGATAGATAGATAGATAGATAGATAGATAGGTAGATAGGTAGATAGGTAGATAGGTAGGTAGGTAGGTAGGTAGGTAGGTAGATAGGTAGATAGGTAGATAGGTAGATAGGTAGATGTAGATATATAGATATAGATAGAAAGATAGATTAGATATAGATATAGATATAGTTACATATTTTTGCTGATTAGTGAAAAGGAAGATTGTCTCCCATGGAGTCAGTTGTTATTATTTCCAATTTTTTTTGGTCCCGTTTAGATACATACCTCGAAAGAAGACGGGACAATTTTCCTCTCCCCATGCAGTGCTGGACATCTCTATTCCCAACGGACTGGAAGTGAATAAGGAAGACTTGTCTCTTGTAAGTAACGTTGACACCCCCAATTATTTTATTTTTAAAAAAGAAACATGCTGAAGGCTTTTCGTTTGGTTTTTTTTGCAAATGTATCGAGAATATATCCGAGTGAATCACCCAGCAAATGTCTTCTCTTTCTTTTCTCAGCTTTCAAATGATGTTGACCCACTGATTTCAAACTACGAGATAACGCCCGATGGACACATCGTCATGCAGGTAGAATCGGTAAGTTTCCTGTGGCTTTGTCATGTAGCTTTATTTCTCACAAGGCTGGTCAAATAATCAATGATTGTTTTGGGGGGGGTCATCCTGTGTCTTAGAGCTGCATACCATATTTTTCGGAGTATAGGACACACCGGAGTACAAGACACACTTTAGTTTTTGGAGAGGAAAATGGGGGGAGGTCTGCCTACCAGGTATTCATCTGGCTAGCATCCATCCAAAGCAATGGGAACTGCAGTTTAATGTTTCCAAATGTAAAATAATGCACTTGGGGAAAAGGAATCCTCAATCTGAGTATTGCATTGGCAGTTCTGTGTTAGCAAAACCTTCAGAAGGGAAGGATTTAGGGGTAGTGATTTCTGACAGTCTCAAAATGGGTGAGCAGTGTGGTCGGGCGGTAGGAAAAGCAAGTAGGATGCTTGGCTGCATAGCTAGAGGTATAACAAGCAGGAAGGGGGAGATTGTGATCCCCTTATATAGAGCACTGGTGAGACCACATTTGGAGTACTGTGTTCAGTTCTGGAGACCTCACCTACAAAAAGATATTGACAAAATTGAACGGGTCCAAAGACGGGCTACAAGAATGGTGGAAGGTCTTAAGCATAAAACGTATCTGGAAAGACTTCATGAACTCAATCTGTAAAGTCTGGAGGACAGAAGGAAAAGGGGGGACATGATCGAAACATTTAAATATGTTCAAGGGTTAAATAAGGTTCAGGAGGGAAGTGTTTTTAATAGGAAAGTGAACACAAGAACAAGGGGACACAATTTGAAGTTAGTTGGGGGAAAGATCAAAGGCAATATGAGAAAATATTATTTTACTGAAAGAGTAGTAGATCCTTGGAACAAACTTCCAGCAGACGTGGTTGGTAAATCCACAGTAACTGAATTTAAACATGCCTGGGATAAACATATATCCATTGTAAGAAAAAATACAGGAAATAGTATAAAGGCAGACTAGATGGACCATGAGATCTTTTTCTGCCGTCGGTCTTCTATGTTTCTATGTTTCTATCCTTAGTCTGGTCAGCTTCAGCACATTATTTTATGCCCTGATTAGGGCTAAAAAAAACCTTCTTTGGAGAGGGTAGCAATGAAGAGCCAGGAAGATAGTTAGCAGCTTGTTAAGGACAGAAAAAAACCACTTATTTGGAGTGAGTAGCAGTGAAAAAAACCCTGCAATCACTTAGGGCTGGAAAAAATTTTCTTTGGAGAAAGTAGCAATGGAAAAAAAGCCTGCAAGCCAGTAAGAGCCAAGAAGATCGTTAGCGTTTCATTAGGGCTGAACAAAAAAAGCTTTGAAAAAGCTACAGAGTATAAGACGCACCCAAATTTTCAGCCGCTTTTAGGGAGGAAAATGATGCATCTTATACTCCGAAAAATACAGTAATTCAAACCCACTTGATTAGTCCAATAGTCTTGGTCTTGTGATGTATTTATTTCTTTTGTGACGTACCCTGAGTGTGAGGAATAGGGTGACATAGAAACCTAATAAATAATAAAAAATAATAATCTGAATTTACATTATTCTGATAGATTCCAGGAAATGACTTCCTGTGTGTTGGTTTCCGAATAACTGAAGTTTACCGTGTTGGAATGCCAAGTCCAGGAACCTTCTCGGTGTACGACTATCACGATCCTGGTAAGGAATTAATTTTTGGTCACTTTTCCCATAAAAACCAGAATATCTCCGGGACCGCCTTCTGCCGCACGAATCCCAGTGACTGGTTAGGTCCCACAGAGTTGGCCTTCTCCGGGTCCCGTCGACTAAACAATGTCATTTGGCGGGACCCAGGTGAAGAGCCTTCTCTGTAGCGGCCCCGACCCTCTGGAACCAGCTCCCCCCAGATATCAGCGTTGCCCCCACCCTCCTTGCCTTTTGCAAGCTCCTTAAAACCCACCTCTGTCGTCAGGCATGGGGGAATTGAAAAATTTTTCTCCCTCCCCCTAGGCTTATAGAATTTATACATGGTATGTTTGTTGGTATGATTGGTCTCTTAAATTGGGGTTTTTAGATTACTTTTTAATATTAGATTTGTAACATTGTTTTTTTATTGTTGTTAGCCACCCCGAGTCTTTGGAGAGGGGCGGCATACAAATCTAAATACAGTACAGTGTTCCCTCGATTTTCGCGGGTTCGAACTTCGCCAAATGTCTATACCACGGTTTTTCAAAAATATTAATTAAAAAATACTTTGCGGGTTTTTTCCCTATACCACGGTTTTTCCCACCTGATGATGTCATATGTCATCGCCAAACTTTTGTCTGCCTTTAATAAATATATTTTTTAATAAACTTTAATAAATAAACATGGTGTGTAATAATCTAAATGGTTGCTAAGGGAATGGAAAATTGAAATTTAGGGGTTTAAAGTGTTAAGGGAAGGCTTGTGATACTGTTCATAGCCAAAAATAGTGTATTTACTTCCGCATCTCTACTTCGCGGAAATTCGACTTTCGCGGGCAGTCTTGGAACGCATCCCCCGTGGAAATCGAGGGAACACTGTAAACTAAACTAAACTAAAAGAGAATCTGATCTTTTTGGGCTTAGCATGTTGGTTCAGCACACCAGCTTGTGAATTGAATTTAGGCTGGTGGCTTTAATATAGATTATTCTACATAGTTAAATGCTGCTTCTTATTTGGCACTCGGCTTTCTCAGAATCTTATTTCAAGAGAGTTTAGCCCTTCCTTTTCTTTCCCTCTTTCTTTTCCTTTCCCTTCCCTACATGATCAATCTCTCTATTTTTTTATTTAAAAAATGAAACTTTTTTGTTTCTGTTTCTGCAGATAAAAGGTGCACTATCTTTTATAACGCTTATGGAGAAGAATCTCTGGTTAAATTATGTGAAGGCAATGAATGCAAATGTATGGAAGGTAAGCCGTCAAAAGTAACTTGAATTAAATGAGGTGAGGAAATAAATATTAAGAATTGCTTCGATGTTACAATTTTTTTTAAAGAAAAGAACTTCCTTTAGAATCACGAGGTTGATATGAGCGAGCAGTGTGTCACAGCATCATACGACATGATTCATTGGAAAGGAGTTTGTTCGTTTCCAACAGTTTCGTAGTCTGTGTGTGTGTGTGTGTGTATGAAGAATTGCAGGTAAATCTAAAGCATCATAAAAAATACCCACTTCTAAACAGTGCACCAAATAAAGAAAATTCTGCATTGGCTTGTCTGTACTAAAATTGTAGAAAAAATATGGGTTTAAGTCTGAAGGGGAGGCAAGGTTATTTATGGGACCAAGTTCTGCCTTATCCCAGCGGCCGGTCAGGTCCCACAGAGTCAGCCTTCTCCAGGTCCTGTCAGCTAAGCAATGCCAACTGGCAGTGCCTAAGCGAAGAGCCTTCTCTGTGGTAGCCCCGGACCTCTGAAATCAACTTGTGGATGCTGTCAAAGTCCCTGCAATGAGGGTCTCAGGCATGTGACGACAGCATCGGCACGCTGAGATAACAGGATAAGCCTGCCCGCTTTCTCCACCACCTGTGGATGCTGTCAAAGTCCCTGATGAAGACAATGTCTTCAAAGGGGCTAAGAGCAACCCAGCCATGTGGGATCACTCACGAACGTGAATCCTAGAAAGAAGACTTGGACACATATTCTCTCTGGGTGAAGTGACACAGCATAGAGTTGTGTACTTCTTTTTATTTGGGAGCATGAGCAAAATGGGGATAATTACACGTACATGTCAAGTGATACACAAACATCCAATAACATAACTTCAAACATGACATATCTTTGAGTCCTTCCTCTCCCACAAACCAATTTCCTAGGAACTTTTCCTTTGAGCAAATGTTTCTCACACCTAATTTCTCTGAAGCCTTCTGCCTTATCACAACCAATCTCCTTAATCACCCTCTCCTCCTGTGTTTGCTTCAGGCAATGTAAATCTCCCCCTCTGACCGTATAACGTCCTGTCTGGAGTGATGTAAACTTGTTTTCAGTGAGATGTTTATTGAGCCCTTTTATGGTCAGTCGTTTCCCTGTTGTAATTCACCAGTAATACAGACTAGGCAAGTTAGTACCGTCCTATCCTGGCTATAATAGAATCAGGGTAAGCAGAGCATTTTTATGCTAGAGCTCCAGATATATATAATATGATATAATCCTACACTAACATTCATGCTATACTGCAACATCAACTCCCTCCAGAGATTTGTGCCATTCCCTTTTGCAAAAACTCACCTGGGGTCGTTGAGCACAATACACTATTGTGTATTGGACAAAATAAATAAATAAATAACATCCTGATCAGTCCGATGATATGAATGTAGGATTATAGTTAGAATGAACGTGAATGTCTGGTTCTAAATAACTGGGATTTTAGTACTGGTTTTGTGATTGAGTTTCCCTTCACTGTATCTTGTATTTTATTCCTATTTTTGTAAGCTGCCCTGAGTCTACAGAGAAGGGAGACATAGAAATCCAAATAAATAAATAAATAAGTGTTCCAATCACATGCATCTATCAGTGAAGGGCTGCAAATATTTTTACTATCACATTGTGGGTGTGGCTTATTTTGTGGGTGTGGTCTGCCAGCCATGTGACCAGGTAGGAGTGGCTTGACGATCGTGTGATCAGGGGGGAAGTTTAAAGGTCATGTGACTGGCTTAAAGGTGGGCAACTTGACGTCACTCACATCAAGGGTTAGGGCTAAGGTGCCTGGTCTCTCCTCACCTCAAAGAGATGCAATTTCCCTATTTACTATTTAATTCCCTCTCTATATGCCATATGTGTACATACATATTACACACAGGCACACAAAAATATATATTATCTACTATAGAAAGTGTACTGTAAGTACACACACGCGCGCACAGCTCTTCTAAAATTATACACATTCAACTTCATTTACTGTAATAGGAAAAACATACCCAGAGCCCAGAAGGGAAAAAAGAAAAAAAAATTCAAAATTTTTCTACCGGTTCTGCGTACCTGACCGTACCCATAGGAGCTCATCAATGGTTAGCATGTCCAAGAATCACACAAAAACTCTTCTGCCTCAACTTTCCTGCTGAAAAATATATTCTACATGGGGCTACCCTTGAAAAGTGTTCGGAAACTTCAGATTGTGCAGAATGCAGCTGCGAGAGCAATCATGGGCTTCCCCAAATATGCCCATGTTACACCAACACTCCGCAGTCTGCATTGGTTGCCGATCAGTTTCTGGTCACAATTCAAAGTGTTGGTTATGACCTATAAAGCCCTTCATGGCACCGGACCAGAATATCTCAGGGACCGCCTTCTGCCGCACGAATCCCAGCGACCAGTTAGGTCCCACAGAGTGGATCTTCTCCGGGTCCCGTCAACCAAACAATGTCGCTTGGCGGGACCCAGGGGAAGAGCCTTCTCTGTGGCGGCCCCTGCCCTCTGGAACCAACTCCCCCCATAGATTAGAATTGCCCCCACCCTCGCTTTTTGTAAGCTGCTTAAAACCCACCTTTGCCGCCAGGCATGGGGGAATTGAGATATCACTTTCCCCCTAGGCCTTTACAATTTTATGCATGGGATGTCTGTATATATGATTGGTTTTTATATAATGGGTTTTTAACTGTTTTTAGTATTGGATTATTGCTATTTACTGTTTTATTACTGTTGTTAGCCGCCCCAAGTCTGCGGAGAGGGGCAGCATACAAATCCAATTAATTAATTAATTAATTAATTAATTAATTAATTAATTAATTAATTAATTAAGTAAATAAGTAAATAAGTAAATAAGTAAATAAGTAAATAAGTAAATAAGTAAATAAGTAAATAAGTAAATAAGTAAATAAGTAAATAAGTAAATAAGTAAATAAGTAAATAAGTAAATAAGTAAATAAATAAATTATTATCTTTCCTCAAAAATCTAGCGGAATGTGGACATATGCAGCCCCAGCTGGACACATCCATAACTTTGGATACCCGGAGAGAAGCGGCTTGTCGGGAAAACATTGCATATGGTATGAATCTCACATCTAAGAGAAAAATGATTTCATAGCATGGCGCCGGAAACGGGATGCGCAGATGTTTCCTAGCAATGTGTAGACTTTCTCTCTTGCTACAATAGCAATAGCATTTAGCAATAGCATTTAGACTTATATATCGCTTCACAGTGCTTGACAGCCCTCTCTAAGCAGTTTTACAGACAGTCAGCGTAATTGCCCCTAACAATCTGGGCCCTCATTTTACAAACCTTGGAAGGATGGAAGGCTGAGTCAACCTTGAGCTTACTGAGATTCGATCTGCCAAAGTACTGGCAACCGGTAGTTTGGCAGCAGAAGTAGCGTGCAGTGCTGCACTCTAACCACTGGGCCACAAGTTTGAGGGTGGGCATAGAGGCTCCGTTTTAAAACACATTTTCCAACTCTAGTGCACAATTGTATTTCTAGGAAGCAAAGTCCAGGAAGGAATGTGGATCCTTTTGAGAGATTTTAGGGGGTGAGATCAGAGGGCACAGGCAGGGAGGATCCTGAAGACTGCCTGATTGTGGAATAGCATTCGGTTGCAATTTCTGGATTAAAATAAAATACAGTTTTAAAAAAAAAATCTAGAAACTCCAACAGAAGAAATAACCCTTTATTATCTATAACGGGATCTGTAGCTAAAAAAGGATTCTGTATCTCTCTGTCTATTCTCTGTCTCTGCCCCTCTCTCTCTTATATCCCCCCCATCTATCTATCTATCTATCTATCTATCTATCTATCTATCTATCTATCTATCTATCTATCTATCTCTATCTCTCTATCTCTCTATCTATCTATCTATCTATCTATCTCTATCTCTCTATCTCTCTACATCTCTGTCCATCTCTATATCTCTATTTCTCTCTCTCTCTCATTCCCTCTATCTATCTACGTCAGTCTGTCTGTCTGTCTACCTATCATCTATCTATCTATCTATCTATCTATCTATCTATCTATCTATCTAACTAACTAACTAACTAACTAACTAACTAACTAACTAACTAACTAACTAACTAACTAACTATCTTCCCAGCCAGGAGTAAGCACATTCCAGAGAGGTATCCAAAAGATAGGAAGAGGCGCAGGGGAGCCACAACTTAGAGTCTTGCATGTATATGTTGTTCGGTTAGAAAGTTATAGCTTTAATCTGGCAAGATTCTGTCTAAAGGATGTAAGCAAATAACGAAATGAACTCAGTTGAATTTCACACTCTCTTTTTCTGAGGCTTAGACTTGACATTACGCCCTGCACTGAATTTTGTCTCTTGCATCCAGATGTTATCCCAGCCTTCTCCAACCTCCATTGACCTAGGAAATATAAAGGAGAGTCAGAATGATGTAGTGCATGAATAAGAGACCACGGAAGGTGTATATTTAAGGATGAAAGTGGCGATGGTATTTATTTAACAAACTCTTCTTTCTGCTTTCTACCACTTCAGTTTACAAAGTGCTTATCAAATCATCCAAGGAAGAAGGAAGCTTTGTTAGATACCAGGCAGTCCTTCTGGAACCTTATAAACTAGGTAAGAATGCCGGCTGGGTTGATTTGAAAAGTCTCTGTATATTTATTAAAATGTACATGCAATTGATTTGGATGAATGAGAGAAATTATAGAGCTGTAACCCTAAATTGACGATTTCTGTGGGTTGTATAGGTGAACCTATACAAAATATTCTATTGGTGGCACCTCCCCCCGCCCAGACTGGCAAAAATATATCCTGGAATCTCCCCTAAATGTTGGAAGTGCAAAACAGAACTAGGGACATATTTTCACATGTGGTGGACATGCCAAGAGGCCAGGACCTACTGGAAGAAAAATATTACACAAACAGATTTAGAACTAGGACCAGAGATATTCCTACTTGGTATGGTGGATTATAAAATATGCAAAGATAATAGATATTGATTTATTAATTTAATAACAGCGGCAAGAATATGCTATATTCAATCCTGGAAGAAAGAACCTACAGATTTTAAATAAAATTTTGGAACTGGCAGAAATGAACAGACTAATGATGAGAATAAAAGAAAAGCAAGATACCGATTATTTTAAAATATGGGACAAAATGTATAGCTGGTTAAACAAAAATAGGATAAAACTAACCAAATATATCGCATAGAAGTGACTTACGGGAAATATTTAGTGATAGAAGATCTAATAGAGAATAAAGAGTGGATAGATAGAAAAGATTAAAATTAGAGATAAATTAATTTACAAAGGTGAATTATACCAATTATAATATAAATTATTTAAAATTAAGAATCTCTATTAAGATGATAAAGTCATAACAGACCAAAATTGCAAGATCGTAAATATACTGCTCAAAAAAAATTAAGGGAACACTCAAATAACACATCCTAGATCTGAATGAATGAAATATTCTCATTGAATACTTTGTTCTGTACAAAGTTGAATGTGCACAACTGCATGTGAAATTGATTTGTCAATCAGTGTTGCTTCCTAAGGGGACAGTTTGATTTCAGAGAAGTTTGATTTACTTGGAGTTATATTGTGTTGTTTAAGTGTTCCCTTTATTTTTTTTGAGCAGTGTATATATACGAAATGATATGAATAACTGCATATAATATAGTAAGATATTGTATTAGTAAGAATAAGATAGTGAAGAGAGAACAAGGATCTCTCTCTTGTTTTTAACTGTGTCTACGTTTTTCTTTTATTCTTTTCTTTTTTTCATTTTGGAATGATTATACATGTATATCTGTAACGATACTGTACTGTATATTTTTGTGGGTTAAAAAAAAACAATAAACTTTTCCAATAATTAAAAAAATAAAATGTTTTTGCTGCCCATTGCCCTGTGACGCTGGGCAGCCTAAACATTTCTTTATTTAAAATTAGTGTTGCTATTTAAGCAATGCTATTTTCGCGTCCTGCCACTGCGGCTTGGATGGAAGATGCTCGCCAATTTCGCTTCCTCAAATCAACAGCACCCACTGAAAATGATACAATCCTTCCACATCTCCACTTCCCTGGATGCTTGGCTGCAAAGCTAGAGGTATAACAAGCAGGAAGAGGGAGATTATGATCCCGCTATATAGAATGCTGGTGAGACCACATTTGGAATACTGTGTTCAGTTCTGGAGACCTCACCTACAAAAAGATATTGACAAAATTGAACGGGTCCAAAGACGGGCTACAAGAATGGTGGAAGGTCTTAAGCATAAAACGTATCAGGAAAGACTTCATGAACTCAATCTGTATAGTCTGGAGGACAGAAGGAAAAGGGGGGACATGATCGAAACATTTAAATATGTGAAAGGGTTAAATAAGGTCCAGGAGGGAAGTGTTTTTAATAGGAAAGTGAACACAAGAACAAGGGGACACAATCTGAAGTTAGTTGGGGGAAAGATCAAAAGCAACATGAGAAAATATTATTTTACTGAAAGAGTAGTAGATCCTTGGAACAAACTTCCAGCAGACGTGGTTGGTAAATCCACAGTAACTGAATTTAAACATGCCTGGGATAAACATATATCCATTGTAAGATAAAATACAGGAAATAGTATAAGGGCAGACTAGATGGACCATGAGGTCTTTTTCTGCCGTCAGTCTTCTATGTTTCTATGTTTCTATAATGTTTTTATTTATTTATTTATTTATTTATTTATTACTTAGATTTGTATGCCGCCCCTCTCCGAAGACTCGGGGCGGCTCACAACATGTAGAAACAAATCATAAGTAAACAGACAAATTTAAAAATATTTAAATATTTAAAAAACCCCATATGCTAACAGATGCACACACCGACATACCATGCATAAATTAAACATGCCCAGGGGGAGATGTTTCAGTTCCCCCATGCCTGACGGCAGAGGTGGGTTTTAAGGAGTTTACGGAAGGCAGGAAGAGTAGGGGCAGTCCTAATCTCCGGGGGGAGTTGGTTCCAGAGGGCTGGTGCCGCCACAGAGAAGGCTCTTCCCCTGGGGCCCGCCAACCGACATTGTTTAGTTGACGGGACCCGGAGAAGGCCCACTCTGTGGGACCTAATCGGTCGCTGGGATTCGTGCGGCAGGAGGCGGTCTCGGAGATATTCTGGTCCAATGCCATGAAGGGCTTTAAAGGTCATAACCAACACTTTGAATTGTGACCGGAAACTGATCGGCAGCCAATGCAGACTGCGGAGTGATGACGAAACATGGGCATACCTAGGTAAGCCCATGACTGCTCTCGCAGCTGCATTTTGCACGATCTGAAGTTTCCGAACACTTTTCAAAGGTAGCCCCATGTAGAGAGCATTACAGTAGTCGACAATTCTATTCACCTGTTACAATTCTATTCACCTGTCAAGATGCGAATCTGCAGAGATTGTCCCAAAGGTGATATTTTTCAGGAGGCCACTGGACTTTCTGGTTTTTCTTTTTCTTTTGAAGAACGCAAATGACCAGTATATTAACAAACCATCCTTTAGAAAGTGCTAGGAGATTTGAGGTTTTCATAAATGATGACTCCATAGTTCAAACATGAGCTACAGAGAGTCTCCTCAATTAGATTTTTTTAAAAATCAACTTTATTGATTTTCTTAAAATTGACAAACATACAAACACACATTTAACATAAAATTGGGGTTGCAAATACCCCGCTTATTCAAGAAGTCAAATTGCAATACAGAAAAAAGAATACATTATTAATATGTTAAGTCAACCTATTACTTTAAGTGAAAAGAAGAAATTTTACGTTACCTTATTATAAAAAAACCCCATAAACTTCATATCTAAGCAAAATACAAACACAAAAATTAAATCCTAACCATACTACTATTGTGCATTTTTAATTCTTCTTTTTGTCTATCCATGTATACACTTTATTCCAAATCACATAAAATTCAGATTCTTCTTGGTTATTTAACCGTCTTCCTCAATTAGATTTAAACGGAGTGGAAGAAGGTTCAATTTGTAAAGTTTCTTTCAATTTGTTTCAACTCTTCCGCAGGGGTGACTTTTGCTGAGAAGAACGCAGAAATCATCTTTATTAAAAAGAGCTCCTGTGCGGATATCCAGCTGAATCCAAAGGAGAATTACCTGATCATGGGGAAAGAGGCTTTGAAGACAGGAGAGGGGGCCAACGCCAAGTAAGCCAACCATACTTCTGTTGGAGGGGCAATCCTTCACCCCCAAAAGGGTCCTTGAGGTCCTTCAAACTTGGTTGTTTTCTTGCAGAAGTTTCATTACTCAACTAGGTAACATCATTCAGTGCTAGAAGGTGCTGAGTCCCTTGGGATTGGGTGGCATAGAGGTTAGATAGATAGATAGATAGATAGATAGATAGATAGATAGATAGGTAGGTAGGTAGGTAGGTAGGTAGGTAGGTAGATAGATTAGATAGATAGATAGATTAGATAGTTAGATAGATAGATAGATAGATAGATTAGATAGATAGATAGATAGATAGATAGATTAGATAGATAGATAGATAGATAGATAGATAGATTAGATAGATAGATAGATAGATAGATAGATTAGATAGATAGATAGATAGATTAGATAGATAGATAGATAGATTAGATAGATAGATAGATAGATTAGATAGATAGATAGATAGATAGATAGATTAGATAGATAGATAGATAGATAGATAGATAGATGATAGATAGATGATAGATAGATATAAAAAATAGATTACATAGATAGATAGATAGATAGATAGATAGATAGATGATAGATAGATAGATAGATAGATAGATAGATAGATAGATAGATAGATAGATAGATAGATACAGCACTGGTGATGTTATGTAGTTGGGCAACAAAACGTCTGCAAGAAAACAACCAAGCTCATAGAGTGCCAAGGACTCCACAATATGCATGTACTTATGGAGGTACACCTAGCTGGGGTGACGCAGTGGTTAGAGTGCAGCACTGCAGGCTCCTTCAGCTAACTGCTAGCTGCAGTTCAGCAGTTCAAATCCCACTACCGGCTCAAGGTTGACTCAGCCTTCCATCTTTCTGAGTTGGGTAAAGTGAGGTCCTAGATTGTTGGGGGCAATATGTGGATTCTTTAAACCGCTTAGAGAGGGCTGTAAAAGCACTATATAAGTCTAAATGCTATAACACACTCTACTGATTTACTATAAAGGGGTGAAAACCTGAATATAGAGACACTTAAGGAAGAATTGATAACCCTGACAAAGTGCAAAGTTAGACATCTAATAACCACCTCTGCTAAGCAACGTTTGGGCTGTGTGCGTGCATGCCGGATTGATAACTTTTTCATCTTTCGGTGACAATGGAACAGCCAAGTCCCAAACCTGAGCTGGGTACATATGGTATATCACAAAATCAAAGCAGTGGGGAAATCAGTACAGATAGGGGACCTGAAAAGAGTTTCCGGCTGGCAAAAACTAATAATAGGAGTGAGAAGCCGGTGTGGTTTTATGCAAGGACAATTTTTGGTTTGAAAGTACTAAAAAGTTATACAGGGGACGTTTCGATGCTTGGAGCTTAAGAGTTGTTCACTGTGAAATGAGCGGAGAAAAAGAAAGAGAAAGGAAGGAGGGAAAGAAAGAAAGAGAGAGAGAGAAGGGTAAGAGAGAAGGCGACTACTTCAGCTTCAACCACAACAACACAAGAGCACACAACAGATTTAAACTTAATATTAACTGCTCCAAACTTGACTGTAAAAAATATGACTTCAGTAACCGAGTTGTCGAAGCATGGAACTCATTACCGGACTCCGTAGTGTCATCCCCAAACCCCCAACACTTTACCCTTAGATTATCTACGGTTGACCTATCCAGATTCCTAAGAGGTCAGTAAGGGGCGAGTACAAGTGCACTAGAGTGCCTTCCGTCCCCTGTCCTATTGCTGTCCTATATCTCCTATACCGTTCTTCTATTCCTATATCTCTTCTTCTATTCTTTCATTGATATGTTCTATTACTATACCTTCTTTTCTATTCTTTCTTAGATATATTTTACTATGAGTATCTCCTCTATAACCTTCATCATGTATTTTACTATGTGTATATAGATATATACCCACTAAAACCCTCATTGTGTATTGGACAAATAAATAAATAAAAAATAAATAAAAAATGAAGAAAGGAATGAGGAATGGAAAGGGGAAAAAGGAAATGAAAGGGAAGGAAGGGAAAGGAAAGGAAAGGAAAGAAAGAAAGAAAGAAAGAAAGAAAGGGAAAGATAAGGAAAGGAGAGGAAAGGAAAGAAGGAAAAGAAATAATGAAAGAGGAAGGCTCAAAATATTATGTCCATGTTATTTATCTTGCTGTTCTGAGTAAAACAAGATAATTATTTCATTTTCCTTGTTTTTTTTCTCTTCCTTTCTTGGAATACAAAGTTGTTAGAGAGAGAAAAAAAATCGCGGCTCATCTCTTCGTTGATGGAGTTGTTGAAGCCTGCAACTAAAAACTTCAGTTGAGACCATCCTGGTTTAATGTCTGCCCTTAGATGGTTTTGCTGAATGTTCCCCTGCCTCTTACATTCTAGACTGGCAAGGTGTGGAGACTGGTCTTCAACCTTAGCAGCGTGAAGATGGAGGACTTCAATTCTGAGAGCCAAAGTCCCACCGGTTTTTCAACCTGCCAAAGTTGAGAAACAAATTTTCAGAGGCATTAAAATAAGGATAGCGGAGTGACTTTTAACTTACAGCGTTGTCAGCTGACACTTTTTATAAACAGTTCCGCTACGCTTCTAAAGCTGGAGTGATGGTCGCAGAAAACACCCACCGGCCACCTGCATTTCCTCCATCAGTGTAACATCTGCCAGTTTCGGTTTTTTAAAAATATATAATTTTTCTTCTCCGTAGATACCAATATCCTTTGGACGACTTGACGTGGATTGAGTGGTGGCCATCCCCGAATGCCGCCTGCGATTCTTGCCAAACCTTTAGAGAATCATTGAACGAATTTACTGACGATCTCTTTATCAGCGGTTGTTAAAATTCTTGGACAAGACCTGCAAAAAGCTTTCGGGCTTCCTGTAACCTGGCATTTTACACAATTTCTTATTATAACAACAGAGCTGGAAAGGACCTTAGAGGTCTTCTAGTCCAACCCCCTGCTTAGGCAGGAAACCCTACACCACTTCAGACAGATGGTTATCCAACATCTTCTTAAAAACTTCCAGTGTTGGAGCATTCACAACTTCTGGAGGCAGGTTAATTGGAAATTTCTCCTTAGTTCTAAGTTGCTTCTCTCCTTGTTTAGTTTCCACCCATTGCTTCTTGTTCTACCCTCAGGTGCTTTGGAGAATAGGTTGACTCCCTCTTCTTTGTGGCAACCCCTGAGATACTGGAAGGCTGCTATCAGGTCTCCCCTGGTCCTTCTTTTCATTAAACATGCCCAGTTCTTGCAACCGTTCTTCCTATGTTTTAGCCTCCAGTCCCCTCATCATCTTTGTCGCTCTTCTCTGCACTTTTTCTAGAGTCTCAACATCCTTTTTGCATTGTGGCAACCAAAACTGAATGCAGCATTCCAAAGGTGGCCTTACCAAGGCCTTATAAAGTGGTATTAATACTTTGCGTGATCTTGATTCTATCCCTCTCTTAATGCAGCCTAGAACTGTGTTGGCTTTTTTGGCAGCTGCTGCACAGCTGCTTCTTAATAGACCTCTGCGGTTATCATAAGCAAGTAGGAAAAAGGGTCCGTTCTAACTGACCTCACTACCAGTTCGATTCCCCCCACACCGCGTGGCCCAAAACAAGATAGCAACCGCATGCACAGTGCTGATTTTTTTAAAAAAATGTTGGCGCCCACGGACTGATATCAACCAAATTGGATCTGTGACATCATTGTGACGTTACCAGCGGGTCGCCACTGGTTCAGGGTGAACTGGTCTAAACCCACCCCTGATTAGGAATATGATGATGCTTTAGATCCCTACCTGGTAACTTTTAAGAGTTGTGGACTTCAACTCCCAGAATTCCTCAGACATTATGGACGACTTTGGGCCAATCACCAGGAGACTGAGAGTTCTAGTCTCATTTTAGGGATGAAAACTGGCTGGATAACTTTGGACCAATTATCAGGTGACTGAGAGTTCTAGTCTCATTTTAGGCATGAAAACTGGCTGCATGACTTTGGGCCAATCACCAGGTGACAGGGAGTTCTAGTGTTGTTTTAGGTATGAAAACTAGCTGCATGACTTTGGGCCGATCACCAGGTGACTGAGAATTCTAGTCACATTTTAGGCATGAAAACTAGCTGCATGACTTTGGACCAATTACCAGGGGACTGGGAGTTCTAGTCTTGTTTTAGGTATGAAAACTAGCTGCATGACTTTGGGCCAATCACCAGGTGACAGAGTTATAGTCTCATTTTAGACATGAAAGCTAGCTCCATGACTTTGGGCCGATCACCAGGTGACTGAGAGTTCTAGTTTTGTTTTAGGTATGAAAACTAGCTGCATGACTTTGGGCCGATCACCAGGTGACTGAGAATTCTAGTCACATTTTAGGCATGAAAACTGGCTGCATGACTTTGGACCAATTACCAGGTGACTGGGAGTTCTAGTCTTGTTTTAGGTATGAAAACTAGCTGCATGACTTTGGGCCAATCACCAGGTGACTGAGAGTTATAGTCTCATTTTAGACATGAAAGCTAGCTGCATGACTTTGGGCCAATCACCAGGTGATTGAGAGTTTTAGTCCCCCCTTAGGCACAAAAGTCATCTGGGTTACTTAGGCCAGGTCAGCTCACTAGCTAGTTTGCTAAGCCTTCCTCTTAGCTTACATCATCGTCGAAAGACTACCTACCTCTTGTGTAGCTGACCGCTTAAACCTCAACAAAAGCCAATTCAAAAGTTTCTAGTCCTCATGACTCCTTGAAATTGTGGTGCCCTGCTTACCAGAATTTTAAAACTGAACCGGAACGAAGACGATTCCCAACAGCGAATTTTTTAAAAAAAGGTTTTGTCCTCCCCTTTTTCCTGATTTTTTTTTTAAATGATCATCATAATAAATCACTCAGCATTCATAGTTTATATGCATATGTAAAATTTTATGTAGAATAAATAAACTTCAAATTTTGCATTGGTTTAAAAAAGGGTTGGTTAGAAAAAAAATATTTATTTATTATTTATTTATTTATTGGATTTGTATGCCACCCCTCTCTGGAGACTCGGGGCGGCTAACAGCAATAATAAGACAGCATATAACAATAATCCAATACTAAAAACAATTAAAACCCATTATAATAAAAAACCAAACATACATACAGACATACCATGCATAAAATTGTAAAGGCCTAGGGGGAAAGGGTATCTCAATTCCCCCAGGCCTGGCGGCAGAGGTGGGTTTTAAGTAGCTTACGAAAGGCAAGGAGGGTGGGGGCAATTCTAATCTCTGGGGGGAGTTGTTTCCAGAGGGCCAGGGCCACCACAGAGAAGGCTCTTCCCCTGGGTCCCGCCAAGCGGCATTGTTTAGTTGACGGGACCCGGAGAAGGCCCACTCTGTGGGACCTAACTGGTCGCATTCTGGACTATTGCTGCATTCTGGACTATTTTCAGTCTCCGAGCTCTTTTTAAGGGCAGCCCCATGTAGAGCGCATTGCAATAGTCAAGACGGGTCTTTTTCATATACAGGTACACCTTGACTTATAATCATTCAAATTTACACTGAACAGCCATGGTAGCATCCTCATGGTCACATGATCAAAACCAGCTTGGCAACTGTTCACACTTATGGCCATTGCTTTGTCCCAACGTTGTCTGATCCCCGTTCATGACCTCCTCAGCAGCGAACTCAAGGGAGAAGGCAGATATCACTGAGCAAGTGGGTGCCTAACTTAATAATGGCAATGATTCTGTCAGGGTTTCAAAGAGCATCCGAAATTCAATCATAGCATCCCTCAATGTTCCAATTTATTAGCAGAGCCATGTTGGCACATCTGTGAGAAACCCGAATCTAAGGCTTTCTTCCACCCAGTTTAAAGTTCATTCCCTTGCTTCCACACCCACAAGTTCCTTACTCATACCTTCATGCCAATGTGTTTGTTACTCCCATCAACTTCCAGGCAGGTGTCAATGAAAGGATGACCTTGAGAATCTACGAAAATAATGCACCACATTTTTTTCTTCAACAATTATTTATTGAACACAATGAAACTTACAGACAAGGAAGAATGATGTTTCTGTTATACTCCCTATTTTTCCACATAATCTCTGTCCCGTTCTATGGCCTTCCTCCAGCGAGACACAAGGGCGTGTATGCCCTGTCGGTACCACTCCTTGTTCTAATGGCCTCACCCTCTGTGTCCAGTGACTCACCATACTTCTGTCGACTGCAGATTCTCCATAAACTGTACACAAACGTTTGTGAATGTTCCTAACAGTTTCTTTCTCTGCAGTGAGTAATTCAATGACGACACGCTGCTTGTAACATCCATCAACATCCATCACTAGCCACTCCGACTCTCCGGAGAGGGGCAGCATACAAATCTAATAAATTAAATTAATTAAATCACTTACACACGCCATTTTGAAACAGGGCTGCAGCTACGCTATCTGTCTGAAGAAACGCAAAATTTACAAACACACTCCTTACAATTCAAATACAGTGGTACCTCGTGATACGAACCCCTCGCCATACGAACAATTGGAGATACGAACCTGGGGTTCAGACATTTTTTGCCTCTTCTTCCGGACTTTTTCCGTCTTATGAACCCGCCGCCCAAACGCCGAACCCGGAAGTTCGGCCAAAGTTCAGGTTCGGGTGGCTGCCCAGAAGCCCCGCCGCCCGGCTGTCACTTTTTGAAACAGCCGCAGGGCTTCTCGGTGGCCTGGAAGTTCGGCAAAAGTTCGGGTTTGGCGTTCGGGTTTGGGTGGATGCCGAGAAGCCCCCCGGCTGTTTCAAAAGGTGACAGCTGGGCGGTGGGGCTTCTGGGCAGCCACCCGAACCCGAACCTTTGCCGAACTTCCGGGTTCGGCATTGGGAGAACACTGAGAAGCGCCCGGCTGTTTCAAAAGGTGGCGGCGGTTTTTTTTTCTTGCACCCATTAATTCATTTTACGTTGTTTCCTATGGGAATCAATATTTTGTCTTACGAACTTTTCGCCTTACGAACCTCCTCCTGGAACCAATTAAGTTCGTAAGACAAGGTATCATTGTACTGTATATTTTGCATTCATACCATTACTGTAGGCTGGTGGGGGGAAATGCAGTGCATTACTTTCTGGGCGACCCTCATGTTATGCGCCAACCCCTCCTAAATCCCCACAGCACGAATACAGTCGAATGCATAATATGTGGTAGGCCAAAGTCTCCAAATCAAACAATGGCTTCAGCCTGACAGATTCACTTCACCGCAGTGGCCAGAAATGTTGTAAAATAAGACTGAAATGGACTGAGCAAACATTTCATAGAAACATAGAAGACTGGCGGCAGAAAAAGACCTCATGGTCCATCTAGTCTGCCCTTATACCATTCCCTGCATTTTATCTTTTTTTTAATAATATTTTTTATTTACAAGACTATATACAAAGACATAACAACATATAAACATCAATAGACAAGATACAATATACAATGACAACGGAAAATACATTTAAAAGGTTGTGCGGGTGAACGGCAGATCTATGATCATAAGTTGTGCTATGAATATTCTCAATATCCCGATATAATATAGTTAAATAATTACATTGTATATAAATAAGAGATAAAGTTGAGTGTGAAATAGCAGAAAAATTATAAGTAGATAGGTTTGGTTTTCGTAAATATCATATTTCATACTTTTACTAAAATAGAATGAACACCAGACTGTTATTTTTGTATACATACAATCACAATTGTGAATTAATCATATTTTCTTCTCTCCCCCCCCCGCTTTTTTCCCCCTACCCAGCAGTAGAAAGAGTCCCAGCAATTATAAAAGACAGAATCTTCGTTGTTCCTAAGTTCCATAGTTAGTTTGGTCATTTCTGCGCAGCTTCTAATCTTTTCTAATATTAGTCCATCATGTGGCATGTCATTATTTTTCCACCATTGTGCGAATGCTAGTCTGGCCACTGTAGTAATATGTATAACTAGATAACTAGGGAAAGCAAGTAGGATGCTTGGCTGCATAGCTAGAGGTATAACAAGCAGGAAGAGGGAGATTATGATCCCGCTATATAGAGCGCTGGTGAGACCACATTTGGAATACTGTGTTCAGTTCTGGAGACCTCACCTACAAAAAGATATTGACAAAATTGAACGGGTCCAAAGACGGGCTACAAGAATGGTGGAAGGTCTTAAGCATAAAACGTATCAGGAAAGACTTCATGAACTCCATCTGTATAGTCTGGAGGACAGAAGGAAAAGGGGGGACATGATCGAAACATTTAAATATATTAAAGGGCTAAATAAGGTCCAGGAGGGAAGTGTTTTTAATAGGAAAGTGAACACAAGAACAAGGGGACACAATCTGAAGTTAGTTGGGGGAAAGATCAAAAGCAACATGAGAAAATATTATTTTACTGAAAGAGTAGTAGATCCTTGGAACAAACTTCCAGCAGACATGGTAGATAAATCCACAGTAACTGAATTTAAACATGCCTGGGATAAACATATATCCATCCTAAGATAAAATACAGAAAATAGTATAAGGGCAGACTAGATGGACCATGAGGCCTTTTTCTGCCGTCAGACTTCTATGTTTCTATGATTTGATATTTTTTTTCAAATTTTGCATTTTATTTTAGGATGAATATGTGTTTATCCCAGGCATGTTTAAATTCAGTTACTTTGTCTTTCCTGATAAGTTTCATGCTTAAGACCTTCCACCATTTTTGTAGCCCATCTTTGGACCCGTTCAATTTTATCAATATCTTTTTGTAGGTGAGCTCTCCAGAACTGGACACAGCATTATTCCAAATGTGGTCTCACCAGTGCTCTATACAGCAGGGTCACAATCTCCTTCTACCTGCTTGTTATACCTCCAGCTATGTAGCCAAGTATTCTACTTGCTTTCCCTACCATGTTCGCCCATTTTAAGACTGTCAGAAATCACTACCCCTAAATCCTTCTCTTCACCCAGCAACGTCAATTTTTGGGCTCAATATTGACATTGCTGTTGCTACCTGTGCAAAAATCCAAATTATCTCCTAGAAAGGGCTGTGCATCAGCCCTTCCAAAGAGGTAAGCAACGCTGATTTCAGCAGCAGCAGCAGCAGCAGCAGCAGCAGCAGCAGCAGCAGCAACTTTTGAAGTGTGGAGTTGTGGCCTCAAAAATGCAAGTCGAAACTAACAATAAGTTTTTCGGTACTTTCCACTGCTGACCTATTTCCTCTGGTAAATCCCTTCCAGCCCATCCTTCGCCAAGCATACAGTGCAGGCTTTAAAAACATCCCCCCAAGTACAAGAGGATGTGGCTGCCACTGAACTCGAGGCTCAAACCCCTGGATCCCTTAATTTAGACAGCCAATCTGCAGCCGAAATATTTGCAAAGCAGTCCCTTGTGTAGGTGGAAACCGATACAGTTTGAAAAAACTATAGATACCGGGTTGCTGGGTGTTTTGCAAAGCTGTAGATACTGGGTTGCTGGGTGTTTTGCAAAACTATAGATACTGGGTTGCTGGGTGTTTTGCAAAAAACCTGTTTGTTTGTTTGTTTTTCTTAACAAGCAGCAAAACCCAGCTTACAGAAGACTGACGGCAGAAAAAGACCTCATGGTCCATCTAGTCTGACCTTAATACTATTTTCTGTATTTTATCTTAGGATGGATATATGTTTATCCCAGGCATGTTTAAATTCAGTAACTATGGATTTACCAACCACGTCTGCTGGAAGTTTGTTCCAATTAAAATAATAATAATAATAATAATAATAATAATAATAATAATAATAACAACAACAACAAACAACAACAAATAACAATAATAATAAGAAATACGAAATCCAGCATAGTGATCTCATTTGCTGTGTTGTATTGTTGAAGTATTGATGATGATGTTATTGTTGATATATTATTATTATTATTGTTGTTGTTGTTTTCTTATTGATGCTATATGCTTGGGACAAAGCACATAATGATGATGATGATGATGATGATAATAATAATAATAATAATAATAATAATAATAATAATAATAATAATAGCAGCTTATTTGACCCTTATGACAATCATTAAGCGTTGTACCACATGATTCTTGACAAATGTCTCTTTTTCTTTTATGTACGCTGAGATCATATGCACCAAGACAAATTCCTTGTGTGTCCAATCACACTTGGCCAATAATATTCTATTCTATTCTATTCCATTCCATTCTATTCCATTCCATTCTATAATAATAATAATAATAATAATAATAATAATAATAATAATAATTCGCTATACAAGGTGGTGTCAGGCCGAAGCCATCATTTGGAGTTAGGGACTGGCCTGCCACAGTAGAATAGTATCAAGGGTACCGCCATGGGTGGTTGCACGAGGGGGAAAGTTGCTAGCCACAGCAAATTCCTTCCTTAGGGTCTAAGGTCATCCTTTGTTCTGCACCAACGGATGTACGAAGGAGGTCGGTGGAATTCCTGCCAAGCGGACTGGTCCACGTAATGAACTTACGGGCGTGGAGAGACGAGGGGTGAACCTTATCCTGGGTGGGGCACTGGGAGGAGGTTAGTTGCGGTATGGCTACAATGTAAGCAACATGGCTCTACGTCAATAAATCAAACCTCGGATGAGAGAAATGGACTGGGATCTGATTTATTTCTCAGGTGCTACTTGGGGCGCTGACAGGTGGGCCAAAATCAGGGTCCAACTCTGCCTTATCTCCACCAATCATTAGGTGTTTTTTACCTCCTGATTCTTGACAAATCTATATTTTCTTTTATGGACACTGAGAGCATCTGCACCAAAGATAAATTCCTTGTGTATCCAATCACACTTGGCCAATAAAGAACTCTATTTGTTCTGTTCTATTCTATTCTAATCTCTGTTCTATTCTATTCCATTCCATTCCATTCCATTCTATTCTATTCTACCTTCTGCAAAGCCTGAGACATCCTCTTCCACTCCTGGTCTCCCAATCCCATGGGGAGGAGAAATCTCTTTTCATAGTTGTTGGTTTTTTTTTGCTGGATTGTGGTGGCCCCTTGATTCATTGCCGGCTCGTCTTTCCTGCCCTCTGCACTGCGGCGTCTTGGCGTCATCGCTGTGTTTTTTCGGGGGAATTCAAAGGCTGGTTCTGTAACTTCCTGTCACAGCTGCCTCAAGCCTTTCGGTCGTGGCTACTGTTCAGCCCAGCCCAGCATCCTTGGAAGGAATGAAATCTTGCGGGCTTTCAAGTCAGCCTCAGCAGGCCAGAGATAAACACTTCGGTCCGTAGGGAGGGGGTCTCTTTCTGAGCATTGCTGGGGCAGCACCGCAGTGAAGTCAGTCTCCCTGCCTCTCTCCTCTCTCTCCCTCTCTCCCTCTTTCCTTCTCTCTCTCTTTCTCTCTCTCTCCTCTCTCCTTTTCTCTCTCTCATTCCCTCTCTCTCTCCTTCTCTCTCTCTCCTTCTCTCTTTCCTCCTCTCTTTCCTCCTCTCCCTCCCTCCTTCTCTCTCTCCTCTCTCCCTCTCCTGTCTCTCATTTTCTCTCCTCTCTTTCCTTCTCCCTTTGCTCTCTTTCCTTCTCCCTTTGCTCTCTTTCCTTCTCCCTCTCTCCTCTCTCCTCTCTCTTTCCTTCTCTCTCTCTTTCTCTCTCTCTCCTCTCTCCTTTTCTCTCTCTCATTCCCCCTCTCTCTCCTTCTCTCTCTCTCCTTCTCTCTTTCCTCCTCTCTCTCTCCTTCTCTCTTTCCTCCTCTCCCTCTCTCCTTCTCTCTCTCCTCTCTCCCTCTCCTCTCTCTCATTTTCTCTCCTCTCTCTTTCCTTCTCTCCTTTGCTCTCTTTTCTTCTCTCTCTTTCTCTCCTCTCTCCCCTTTTCTCTCTCTCTCCTCTCTCTCTCTCCTTCTCCTCTCTCTCTTCTCTCTCTCTCTTTCTCTCTCCTCTCTCCTTCTCTCTCTCTCCCTCCCTGTCTCTCCTTCTCTCTCTCTCTTCCCCTCTCTCTTCTCTCTCTCTCTCACCTTCTCTCCCTCTCTCTGTCTCCCTCCCCTCTCATTGTACAGGAGCTGCTGCGGATGGCCGACAGGCACAGAAGCAGCAGCAGCTGCGGTCCTCCTCCCCAGCCTGCCTGCTCCCTTCTGGATGGACCCAAAGAAGCCTCTCCGTTTAGCATCCGTGTCAATTCCCGGGAGCCGAAAGACCTCTGTAGTCACAGCACGGTCGACCTGCAAAACCTCCGCGGGGCTGCCTATTCCACCGCCTGGATGGTGCGGTGAGTCTCGGTGTTGTTTTTTTTGCAAAGACACGTGATGAAGCGGGGAAGGGGGAGGGCAGAGACCAGGAAGGGGTGGGGGAAGTCAGAAGAAGAGGAGGGTGGAGAGGCAGTCAAAAGGTAGAGCCAAGGGACGGCAATGGTGAACGAAAGAAGCCAGAGAAGCAGTCAGCTTACCTGTCCTAGGGCGCTGCTCAATCCTGTTCAAAAGATGGAGACCAGATTGCCTCCGTGACTGACATCAGCATCTGTCAGCTGAGCATCATGACCTGGCAGCTGTTTTTGCCTCCTGCAAGAACGACGGGATCGTTCAAACATCCATTGACTCCCCGCCTCTGTTTGAATGGAGAAGGACCATCTCACCTTACTGCTAGGGAGAGAAATCAAGGTGGACTGGGATACTGGGAAAATAGCAAACTGAGTAACAGAAGGGAAAGGGGGGAACATGATCGAAACATTTAAATAGGTTAAAGGGTTAAATAAGGATAAATAGGAACGTTAACACAAGAACAAGGGGGCACAAGGTAAGTTGGGGAAAAGATCAGAAGCAACGTGAGAAAATATTACTTTACTGAAAGAGTAGTAGATGCCTGGAACAAACTTCCAGCAGACATGGTTGGTAAATCCACAGTAACTGAATTTAAACAAGCCTTGAGAAGAGGGCTGGACTAGAAGACCTCCAAGGTCCCTTTCAGCTCTATTCCATTCTGTTTCATTTGAAAATTAACTCAATGGAAGAAAATGAATTAGAAAATGCATTAGAATATGCATTGTATACAGCGCTGATGAGACCACATTTGGAATACGGTGTTCAGTTCTGGAGACCTCACCTACAAAAAGACATGGATAAAATTGAACGGGTCCAAAGACGGGCTACAAAAATGGTGGAAGGTCTTAAGCATAAAACGTATCAGGAAAGACTTCATGAATTCACTCTGTATAGTCTGGAGGACAGAAGGAAAAGGGGGGACATGATCGACACATTTAAATATGTTAAAGGGTTAAATAAGGTTAAGGAGGAAAGTGTTTTTTAATAGGAAAGTGAACCCAAGAAGAAGGGGGCACAATCAGAGGTTAGTTGGGGGAAAGATCAGAAGCAAGGTGAGAAACTATTATTTGACTGAAAGAGTAGTAAATGCTTGGAACAAACTTCCAGCAGACGTGGTTGGTAAATCCACAGTGACTGAATTTAAACATGCCTGGGATAAACATACAGTATATCCATCCTAGGATAAAATACAGGAAATAGTATAAGGGCAGACTAGATGGATCATGAAGTCTTTTTCTGCCATCAATGTTTCTATGTTTCTAACAGAATTAGAAGGTTTTGGGATCATCACTGATAGACAAACCAGGCTTCGGCTAGATCCGACGGCGTGCTCCACTTAAGTAGTGTTTAATTTAATTTAATTTAATTAATTGCATGTATATGCGGCCCACTCCTTGAAGACTCGGGCGGCTTACAGCAATAGATTATAACACAATGTGATAATCAGATTAAAACATTCCTTAATAATAAAAAACATTTCATAATAATAAAGAATTAAATTTCATAATAATAATAATAAAAAAACATTTCATCATAATAAATGCTCAGCCATACAATCACTACAGTCATACATCAAACATCCCAATCAATCCGTGCCTCGGCTGGACTGACAGGTGTCGATTCTCACGGCCCCCAAGCTTGCCGGCAAAACCAAGTTTTCAAAACTTTTCAGACCTCGGGGGTAGTTGATTCCAAAGAGGCGGGGCCACCACAGAGAAGGCCCTCCCCCATGGGTCTGCCAACTGACATTGTTTAGTCAACAGGACCTAATTGATTCCCCCCTTTCACATCTTGCACCCAAACCTGGCAAAAAAACTTCAGGATGGCTTTGGAGAGGTTAAACAAGGTTTTGTTTTGGGGGTTTTTTTGCACACATCATAGAAATGTCTACTACGATCTTACGCAATTCATTCCGCTTCCTCTCTGCCTTACTCTCATAGCAACCCCATCGAGTGGATTAAACCAGATCCGTCGAGTGGATTAAACCAGATTAAAGCAAGGAAAGGAAAGGAAAACAAAACCAACTTTCCTGGTGAACTAAAAAAAACAAACAAATCTGTTGTCTTTTCACCTCACATCCTTGTCTGCTTTTTCACCATAGTGGGAAAGCCATTTTAGCAAAGAAATAAATCCCTTAAGACTTCTCAACAGCTCTGGTTTTTTTGAACCATGGAAATTACATAATAATAATAATAATAATAATAATAATAATAATAATAATAATTAAATGCTGCAAAAAAATTGCACAGACTGACTACAAGCATAGACATGATGCTGTGGCACAGATGATCCACTGGAACTTGTGCCGGAACTGCCATTTACCAGTGGCAAAGAACTGGTGGGATCATAAGCCCGAAAAAGTGGTCGAAAATGAGCAAGCAAAACTACTGTGGGACTTCCGACTTCAGACTGACCGAATTCTGAAGCATAACACACCAGACATTGTGATCATGGAGAAAAAGAAAGTATGGATCATCGACATCGCAATCCCAGGAGACAGCAGAATTGAGGAGAAGCAGCTAGAGAAATTAGTGAAATACGAAGATCTAAAAATCGAGCTGCAACGACTCTGGCATAAGCCCGTGAAAGTGGTCCCAGTGGTACTTGGCACGCTGGGCGCAGTACCAAAGGATCTCAGCGGACATTTGAAAGCCATTGGAATTGACAAAATCTCCATCTGTCAATTGCAAAAGGCCGCTTTACTGGGATCGGCACACATAATTTGCCGCTACATCATGGTTATTTGATTAGGTTAGATTCTGTATTCTAATTTTCCCTACTTGGTTTCCTGTGTGGCCAGGGTCAAAGCTAACCTGGTCAAGGAGTTTTGAGCAGTTTACATTGAGTTTGAATCTATTGTGTGCTCGTGTGTTCTTGCGGTTGGAGCTTAAGTATTCATTGAATGGTAGGACATTGTGGTTGGTGATTTTATGAACTACATTTAGATCAGATCAAAGGCGACGTAGCTCTAGATTTTGTAAGCCCAAAATTTCAAATTTGGTGGAATAAGGTATTCTTTGGCCAGCACGGGAGTGGACGGCTCTTCTTGTGAAATATTTCTGGATTTTCTCAATTGTATTAATTTCTGATATGCAGTTTGGGTTTCAGACGGGTGAACTGTATTCGAGGATTGGTCTGGCAAATGTTTTGTATGCTCTGGTTAGCAGTCTAACATTGCCAGAGAAGAAGCTACGCAAGATTAGATTAACAACTCTTAGTGCCTTTTTGAAAATGTCCAAAGATACTTCACCAGAAGAGCCCTTCACTCCTCCACTCGAAACAGAATACCCTACGAAAGCAGACTATCAATCCTTGGTCTTGAAAGCTTAGAACTACGTCGCCTAAAACACGATCTAAGTATTGCCCACAAGATAATATGCTGCAACGTTCTACCTGTCAATGACTACTTCAGCTTCAATCGCAACAACACAAGAGCACGGAACAGAATCAAACTTAATATTAACCGCTCCAAACTTGACTGTAAAAAATATGACTTCAGCAACCGAGTTGTCGAAGCATGGAACTCATTACCTGACTCAGTAGTGTCAACCCCTAACCTCCAACATTTTTCCCTTAGACTATCCACGATTGACCTCTCCAGGTTTATTTATTTTATTTATTTATTGGATTTATATGCTGCCCCTCTCCGCAGACTTGGGGCGGCTAACAACAGTTCCTTAAAGGTCAGTAAAATAAATAAACAAACAAACAAAATAAAATAAAATGTTGTTACAGTGGGCTCTGGCACTTAGGTCATTAGATATGAGGACTCCAAGGTCCTCAACAGAGTGATGTTCATCTACAAGGTTGTGTCCTCCAAGTTTGTATTTTGTGTTCCGATTCTTTTTGCCAAAGTGTATCTGACATGATCCTTCCTATGTAACTAAATAGGCCCTTTCCAATTGTCCTTGGAAAGATTCCAAATTGAATTTCTTTTTCTTTTTTTTCCCTTTCCTGTTCACTCAGAAATAATAGCAACCCCATTGGCCAGGATTGTAAAGAGGAAGATTCCAAACTTGCTGGAGAAGGCAATTTACTATCCAAAGAAAAGGTACGTGCTTTCCATTGAACTTCGTACGGGCTCCATGATGTGTAAACTGAACAGTTGACAAACTCTCACAAAATGTTGTTGTCATGGCTGACAACTCCCCCCCCCCCATCCCGCTTGCAACCAGACAACAGAAACAGGGAGGTGGAGAGGGAAGGCATTGGAATGCAATGGAGGCTTGGGATGGAATTAGCAATAGCATTTATCATTATTATTTATTATTTATTATTTATTATTTATTATTTATTATTTATTATTTATTATTTATTATTTATTATTTATTATTTATTATTTATTATTTATTATTTATTATTTATTATTTATTATTTATTATTTATTATTTATTATTTATTATTTATTATTTATTATTTATTATTTATTATTTATTATTTATTATTTATTATTTATTATTTATTATTTATTATTTATTATTTATTATTTATTATTTATTATTTATTTATTATTATTATTATTATTATTATTATTATTATTATTATTATTATTATTATTATTATTTATTGGATTTGTATGCCGCCCCTCTCCGTAGACTCAGGGCGGCTAACAATAGTAATAAAAATAGCATGTAACAATCCAATACTAAAACAACTAAAAAACCCTTCTTGTAAAACCAAACATACACACAAGCATACCATGCATAAATTGTATAGGCCTAGGGGGAAGGAATATCTCAATTCCCCCATGCCTGGCGGCAGAGGTGGGTTTTAAGGAGCTTACGAAAGGCGAGGAGGGTGCGGGCAATTCTAGTCTCCGGGGGGAGTTGGTTCCAGAGGGCCAGGGCCGCCACAGAGAAGGCTCTTCCCCTGGGCCCCGCCAAATGACATTGTTTAGTTGACGGGACCCGGAGAAGGCCAACTCTGTGGGACCTAACTGGTCGCTGGGATTCGTGCGGCAGAAGGCGGTCCCTGAGATAGTCTGGTCCGGTGCCATGAAGGGCTTTATAGGTCATAACCAACACTTTGAATTGTGACCGGAACCTGATCGGCAACCAATACAGACTGTGGAGTGTTGGTGTAACATGGGCATATCTGGGAAAGCCCATGATTGCTCTCGCAGCTGCATTCTGCACGATCTGAAGTTTCCGAACACTTTTCAAAGGTAGCCCCATGTAGAGAGCGTTACAGTAGTCAAGCCTTGAGGTGATGAGGGCATGAGTGACTGTGAGCAGTGACTCCTGGTTCAGATAGGGCCGCAACTGGTGCACCAGGCGAACCTGAATTCAAAGTGCTATTAGCTATCTCAATTTCTCGTGGCTATTTGCTGTTTATCTACCAAAACTATGCCATCGTGCTACAATCCGAGTCTCTGGAGAGGGGCGGCATACAAATCTAATAAAATAATAATAATAATAATAATAATAATAATAATAATAATAATAATAATATTCTTAAGATCATTTTCACTTTTTTTAAAAGTCCCTCATTTTATCAAAATTGCCCTTAAAAAAAGAAATTTTCAAGTTTAAAGAGAATCCCAGGAAGGAAAGAAAATATAACCATTCAAACCATGGTCTTGCCCCTGAAGAATGGGCAACTCCAGACCCTGGAATGGAGCTGATACCCAGTTTTTTAACCGCACAAGTTTTGTGAAGTTAGCTGCTCGTGTTTTTAACTCAGCATGCCCCTGCTAAAGAAATCATTGATGGTATTGCAAGAGTTCATCACTCTGACATTTGATGTGTCTCCTTGTTTGTTTCCAGAGTCCTAGCAAGGCCACCATGAACGAGGAGATCCTGGAACTTACTGTGCATTGTGGGATACCAGGATGCTTCTGGAGAGGTCCAATGAGCAATTTGGAAGTAAGGGAGGAGACCTATTGGCTAGGGGCTGGCAAATTGCATGCTGAGGAAGAACGGAATGGAATATGGGAGGCGAACCAGTACTTTTTTCCCCAAAAGGCAACTCGAAAAACAAAGTCCAGTTGTCTTTTTGTGAAAAAAACCCCTCTGGGACAACCAGTTGGGTCATAGCAGACTTATATACCGCTTCCCAGTGCTTTATAGCACTCTCTAAATGGTTTATAGAGTGAGCCTGTTGCCTCCAACATTCTGGGTCCTCATTATACCCACCTGGGAAGGATGAGAGGATGAGACAACCTTGAGCCGGTTGAGAATTGAACTGATGGCAGTTAGTATAATTAGCCTACAATGCTGCATTTTAACCACTGCACCACCATGGATGGGTGGATGGAAGGAAGGAAGGAAGGAAGGAAGGAAGGAAAGAAGGGGGGAGGGAGGAATAGCACTCAGACCTATATACCTCTTCATAGTGATTTACAGCCCTCACTAAACAGTTTACAGAGTCTGCCTATTATCTCCAAGAATCTGGGTTCTCATTTTACTGACCTTGGAAGGATGGAAGGATGAGTTAACCTTGAACCGGTCAGGATCAAACTCATAGCAGTGGGCAGAATCAGCCTACAATTCTAACCATTCAGCACCACAAGAAGGAGGGATGGATGGAGGGAGGGAAGGAAGGAAGGACAGACATAGGGAAGGAAGAAAGAAAGAAAGAAAGAAAACTAACAATACCAATAGCAATTAGACATATACTATCATTCAGCATCACAGGAAGGAAGGGAGGGAAGGGAGGGAGGGAGGGACAGAGGGAAGGAAGAACAGAGAGAAGGGAGGGAGGGAGGAAGGGAGGAAGGAAGGAAGGAAGGAAACTAACAATAGCAATAGCAATTAGACATATACTACATAGAGCTTTTATAGCACTTTCTAAGCGGCTTAGAGTCAGCCTATTGCCCCCAACAATCTGGGTCCTCATTTTACTGACCTCAGAAGGATGGAAGGCTTCTTTTCATGCCCATGTTTTGTGATCTCCCCTTCCTTGTAGGTGCTGTTAAAATTCCTATTAAAATCAAATTCCTTTTCTCTAGGGGGAAACGTTTTTTGCAAAAAAAAAAAAATCTATCTTGCAGGATCATCGCCGTACGTGTGAATACGTCCTGGTCAATTATGGTCAGGCAACGGTGTGCAGGATGTTGTTGGAGCCGAATGCTGTCGATAGTCTCGAGACAACCAGGAATGGACATCAGGTCCTGCCCTTCAATTTCATCTGATTTTCTGTATTTCAATTGTGCATGTTGACATTTCCATTTTACGACGTTGTATCTCTTGTCTGTTATCTGTTTTTCTATCATCCATCCACCCCCTTCTTTCTCTCGCCATCTACCTACCTAGAGGTGTATATGGTTGTAACTGTTTTAATTGTTTTATTTATGGCCTTATATCATTTTAAATTTTATTTATGGGGTTTTATGTAATATTTTGCTCTGAGCCACTCAGAGTCCTTTGGGAGTTGGGTGGCATATAAATCAAATAGATAGATAGATAGATAGATAGATAGATAGATAGATAGATAGATAGATAGATAGATAGATAGAGATGCATAAGATATAGAAATAGAAATAAGAGATAAAGATACACAATGATAGACAATAGATAAATAGACAGGCCAATATAGATAGATAGATAGATAGATAGATAGATAGATAGATAGATAGATAGATAGATAGATAGATAGGGAGATGGAGATGGAGATGGAGATAGAGATAGATAGATAGAGATAGATAGAGAAGAGAGAGAGAGAGAGATACACACACACACATATGTTTATGTTTGTTTTGTTTTATTGGATTTGTATGCCACCCCTCTCCGTGGACTTGGGGCGGCTAACAACACTGATAAAAACAGCATGTAACAATCCAATACTAAAACAACTAAAAAACCCTTATTTATAAAACCGAACATACATACTAACATACCATGCATAAATTGTAGAGGCCTAGGGGGAAAGAATATCTCTGTTCCCCCATGCCTGATGGCAGAGGTGGGTTTTAAGAAGTTTACGAAAGGCAAGGAGGGTGGGGGCAATTCTAATCTCTGGGGGGAGTTGGTTCCAGAGGGCCGGGGCCGCCACAGAGAAGGCTCTTCCCCTGGGTCCCGCCAAACGACATTGCTTAGTCGACGGGACCCGGAGAAGGCCCACTCTGTGGGACCTAACCGGTCGCTGGGATTCGTGCGGCAGAAGGCGGTCCCGGAGATAATCTGGTCTGGTGCCATGAAGGGCTTTATAGGTCATAACCAACACTTGGTTACGTCTCATCTTTCCTTCCATTTTTGCCTATCCTTTCCTGAACAGAATCCCTCAGGACTTTGCCCCAGGGTTGATGAAGACTGCCGATTTGTCAGGATTGGATGCTTGTTCAAGGTAAGAGTAGGAAGCTGTGAGCATCAGTAGCTCTGCCAAGGTGTGGACCTCTGGTGGGTGCCAGTATATTGTCAAACAGGACCAAAGCACTTAGTCCCTTCTCGTGGGTCAAGAGCACTGTGTTTTTCCCCCCGATAGGGCAATGCGGGGGATCAAATACTTCATGAGAAGAACGCTTCCGGAAGACACCTGTTGCTGCTTCTCCAGTACGTCAAACACCTGAAGGGCAATTCGTCCCCAAGGGGCAGTTTGTGCAACTCGCCTTTGATAGACGCCAAGCTTTGGATGAAGGCTCCTCTCGCCCTGAAGATTCAGAATCCCGGGGGAGAGAGCTCCTTCTCGCCATCACCGGTGGAGGAGGGGGAGGTGAGCTGGTGCACCCTCTTGAGAAGAGTGAAGAGAGTCTCTTGGCTAGAGACCAAGCTGCAGGTCTTTGAGAACATCGCATCTGTGCTGAGCAAGGAAATGGCCGCGTCTCGGCAGAAAATCCTGGCCTTCCGTGGACAGAGGGGCCTTGACCAAGATATGATCCGTGGCTTAGAGCTGAAGGTAAGCCAGTGGGAAGGTGTAGGACAGTGATGGTGAACCTATGGCATGGGTGCCACCGGTGGCACATGGAGCCATATCTGATGGCACATGAGCCATTGCTTTAGCTCAGCTCCAGCACACACGTGTGCTCTGGCCAGCTGATTTTTGGCTCACATGGAGGCTCTGGGAGGACATTTTTGACTTACGGAGGGTCTCTGGGGGTGGAGGAGGCTCTTTTTGCCCTCCCCAGGCTCCAGGCAACCCTCTAGAGCAGTGTTTTTCAACCAGTGTGCCGCGAGACATGGTCAGGTGTGCCGCGAAGCTCAGCAAGAGAGAGAAAGAGAGAGAGAGAAAGAAAGCAAGAGAGAGAAAGAAAGAGAAAGAAAGCAAGAGAGAGAGAGAAAGAAAGAGAACGAAAGCAAGAGAGAGAGAGAAAGAGAGGCATGGAAGGAGGGAGAGATAGAAAGAGAGCAAAAACGAGAGGAAGGAAGGAAGAGAGAGAAAGAGGGATGGAGAGAGAGAGGAAGGAAGGAAGAGAGAGAAAGAGGGAGAGAAATAGAGTGAAAGGGAGGAAGAGAGAGAGAGAGAGAGAGAGAGAGAAATTTTTTGGTCCAAACTTTTTTTAGCCGCCCCACTCCCCCCCCCCCCGCTCAAGGTGCCCCATTATTTTGTATATGTAAAAAATGTGCCGCAGCTCAAAAAAGGTTGAAAATCACTGCTCTAGAGGGTGAAGGTGATTTTAAACTGAATAATTACATAGTATTGTAGGACTTTAAGAAATTTTAGATGTAAAAGTTTTATTAGTTTAATTAATTGATTTTAATTAGTTTAATTACATGATTAAAATGATATTTTAGTAATACATTGACAAAAATTTATAGATATTAGAATGGATTTTAATTATATGAACTATAATATAAAAATGGAAATATAGATGTAGATTTTATAGGAAACCAGAGTATTATAAACTGTATTTCTGTATTGATCTGATTATAGTTAGACTTTTTTTTCTGTATTAGTTAGACTTCTATGATTAGTGGAGCAATGGTAGCTCCTTTAAATGTTAAATGTTGTTTGTACTGTCTGTCTTAAAGAAAAACAATAAAAATATGATTTAAAAAAAGGAAGGTGAAGGTGAAAAATGGGCCTATTGGGCCCACCAGAAGTTGGGAAACTGTTTATGGCCTCCAGAGGGCCTCTGGGGGAGGCACGGGAGGCAATTTTCACCCTCCCTAGGCATTGAATTATAGGTATGGGCACTCACACAGGCGTGATAGTATGTGCACACACGTTTTTGGCACCCAAGGGAAAAATGGTTTGCCATCACAGGTGAGGGAGAAGGAGTAGCAGAACCTGGGGTTGGAGTCAAAAAAGGGACCAGCCTAGAATCCCTACGTAGTCACAAATTAGCTAAGTCTAACTTTCCTTGAATTCTGTTGATGCTTATTTTATTTTGCAGTATCCTTTCCCTGGAGTGGGAAAGAATGGGGATTTTGTAGTATCCTTCGCCCTGGAGTGGAGAAGGAATGAGGATCTTGCAGTATCCTTCCCCTGCACTTGGGAGGAAATGGTGATTTTGCAGTATCCTTCCCCTTGCAGTGGGGAAGGAATAGAGAGTTTGCAGTATCCTTCCCCCTGGAGTGCGGAGGGAAGGGGGATTTTGCAGGATCCTTCCCCTTGGAGTGGGGAAGGAATAGAGAGTTTGCAGTATCCTTCCCCCTGGAGTGGGGAGAGAATGGGGATTTTGCAGGATCCTTCCCCTTGGAGTAGAGAAGGAATAGAGAGTTTGCAGTATCCTTCCCCCTGGAGTGGGGAGAGAATGGGGATTTTGCAGTATCCTTCCCCTTGGAGTGGGGAAGGAATAGAGAGTTTGCAGTATCCTTCCCCCTGGAGTGGAGAAGGAATGAGGATCTTGCAGTATCCTTCCCCTGCACTGGGGAGAGAATGGAGATTTTGCAGTATCCTTCCCCTTGGAGTGGGGAAGGAATAGAGAGTTTGCAGTATCCTTCCCCCTGGAGTGGGGAGGGAAGGGGGATTTTGCAGGATCCTTCCCCCTGCCAAGCCCACCAAGCCACACCCATCAAGCCACACCCACCAAGCCACGCCCACAGAACCAGTAGTAAAAAAATTGATTTCACCACTGCCTCATGACCGTGGTAAAAATGATAAAACAAACTAAATCTGGTCACTTTATTTTGTGACCACATGACTGGAACGCCCATGGGGGGGGGGTGTCATCAATTGAGAACTCCCTGCGGAAAACAGGCAAACCCTTTAAAGAAAAAAACCACGAACTTTTCTCTTCTCAAAGATGGCAGATCTCCAGCGATGCCTGGCGCAGAAAGACGCCGCCCTCCTCCGGCTGGGGAAGAGGCTCCACACGTCCGAGCAAGCTTCGTACAATGGCATCTTCCTTTGGAAGATCACGGACGTCCATCAGAAATGCTACGAAGCCATCTGTGGCAGGACCCCCAGCTTCCAGTCCCCCGGTGAGCCTCGGGCAACACAGCTGACCCATTCGAAGGGGTTTAGCTCTTGGAGGGAGGTCACGTGACCCCTGAGCATTTGGAGGGCGCCCGGTCGGAGAAGGGTGGGTGCTTCAGAAATGGGGCTGAGTATTAGGACCAGGCAGGCTGGGAAAGTTCAAGAGGACTTTGGGCATCTGTCTGCTGTTCCTTAAAGATGCTCAACTCTTTTGAGGCTTTGTTTGAGGGTGGAAAAAGGTTCCTTCCTTCCCCTCTTCTCCTTCCTTCCTCTCCCTCCCTTTCTTTCCCTCCAATTTCCCTACCTTCCTTCCCTCTCTCCCTCCTTTTCTCCTTCCTTCCTTCCCATTCCTATCTCTTCCTTCCCTCCTTTCCTTCCCTCCCTCCCTCCCTTCCCTCCTTCCTTCCTTCCCTCCCTCCCTTTCTTCCTACCTTCCCATACCATTCTTTCTATCCCTTTCCTTCTTTCCCCTCTCTTTCTTTCCCTCCAATTTCCCTTCCTTCCCATTCCTCTCTTCCTTCCTTCCCTCCTTTCCTTCCCTCCTTCCTTCCTTCCCTCCCTTTCTTCCTACCTTCCCATATCATTTTCCCTTCCTTCCTTCCTTCCTCCCTCCCTTCCTCTTCCCCTCCCTTCCTCCCTTCCCCTCCAATCCCTGTCATTTCTTCCTTCCTTCCCGTCTAATTCGTCTCCCCTCCCTGCCTCCTTTTCCTTCCTCGCTTCCTCCTCTGTTCCCTCTCCCCATATAAAACTGCTTCTCAACTTCCAAGTTCTCCTTCTTTTCAGCATTTTACAGTTCCCGATACGGTTACAAACTGTGCATGAGGATCTACCTGAATGGAGAAGGCAGAGGCAGGGGAACCCACATCTCCCTCTTCATCGTACTTCTCAAAGGGGACTATGACTCACTGCTGCCCTGGCCTTTCACGCACAAGGTAATGGTCGGAGGCCTGTTGTGGCCACCATGAACAGAAACTGTACCAAGGAAGAAAGGATTCCATTCCATTCCTTTCCATTCTATATCCCATCCCATCCCATCCTACTCTACTCTACATTCCATTTCCTCCCATTTCCTCTCCTCTTCTCCTCTTCTTCCCTTCCATTCTCTCCTCTTCCCTTCCCATTCTCTTCCATTCCCTCTTCTCTTCTCCTCTTATTTATTTATTTATTTTATTTTTATTTATTCTTTGTCCAATATACAATACATATGGAAGAGAATACACACATAGACACTCAAAATATTACACGGGGCAAAACCCGAACTCAGAACAATCTACAGATAGATAGATAGATAGATAGATAGATAGATAGATAGAGATAGAGATAGAGATAGAGATAGAGATAGAGATAGAGATAGAGAAGGAGAGAATATATATGATATATGAGTTAAGGAAAGACAATTGGACAGGGGACGATAGGCACATCAGTGCACTTATATACGCCCCTTACTGGCCTCTTAGGAACCTGGAGAGGTCAATCGTGGAGAGTCTAAGGGAGAAGTGTTGGGGGTTTGGGGATGACACTATTGAGTCCGGTAATGAGTTCCACGCTTCGACAACTCGATTGTTAAAGTCATATTTTTTACAGTCAAGTTTGGAGTGGTTAATATTAAGTTTGAATCTGTTGTGTGCTCTTGTGTTGTTGCGGTTGAAGCTGAAGTAGTCGTTGACCGTTCCATTCCCTTCCATTCTCTCCTCTTCCCTTCCATTCTCTTCCATTTCCTCTTCTCTTCTCTCCTCTTCTCTTTTCTTTCATTATCTTCCCTTTCCTCTTCTCCCCTCTTCTCTTCCCTTCCTTCCCCTCCCCTCCCCTTCCCTTCCATCCCCTATTCTGTTCCGTTCCGTTCCCTCCCCTTCCCTTCCATTCCATTCTACCCTCCCCTCCCCTATCCTATCCCCTATTCTACTTCTACTTCTGCTTCACTCTACTCTATTCAACTCAAACAAGCTATTCTCCAGAACACCGGAGGGTAGGCTAAGACATAATAGGTGGAAGTTCAACAAAGAGAGATCCAGCCTAGACCTAAGGATAAATTTCCTGACAGTAGAAAACAGTCAGTGGAACGACTTGCCCCCTGAAGTTGTGGGTGCTCCATCGCTAGAGACGAAAGAGGCTGGACCACCATTTATCCGAAATGGTATAGGGTCTGGGTTGGACTAGGTGACCTCCAAGGTCCCTTCCAACTTTGTTATTCTGTATTCTATTTTGAGATGTTGGATAGGATACTTGGGTTTTAGCACACGCGGATCAGCGCGAAGCAGTTGAACCAGGCTTGGGAGGGGAAGATGAAAGACTGCTGTACGCTTAGATGGATGAAGCCAGCAGTTTATTTATTTTATTTTATTTTATTTTATTTTATTTTATTTTATTTTATTTATTTATTTTGTCCAATACAAATTGAAAGTTAAAGAGAATAAAAACGTGTAGTAGTAAATATCAGGGAAGGGATAGAAGAAGAGATTCGAGAATAGAATACATCAATGAAGAGTAGAGGAAGGATATATGGATGGGAGAAAAGATATATAAAATATAGGAGAGACAATTGTTGTTCAAAAGAAGCCATAGAATAAATACATCATTGTGTATTATTCCTTTTCTTGAGTTATAACAAGAGGCCCCAAAAATATAAGGAAACACTTAATAACAAAATTGAACGGGTCCAAAGACGGGCTACAAGAATGGTGGAAGGTCTTAAGCGTAAAACGTATCAGGAAAGACTTAATGAACTCAATCTGTATAGTCTGGAGGACAGAAGGAAAAGGGGGGACATGATCGAAACATTTAAATATGTTAAAGGGTTAAATAAGGTTCAGGAGGGAAGTGTTTTTAATAGGAAAGTGAACACAAGGACAAGAGGACACAATCTGAGGTTAGTTGGGGGAAAGATCAAAAGCAACATGAGAAAATATTATTTGACTGAAAGAGTAGTAGATCCTTGGAACAAAGTTCCAGCAGACGTGGTAGGTAAATCCACAGTAACTGAATTTAAACATGCCTGGGATAAACATAGATCCATCCTAAGATAAAATACAGAAAATAGTATAAGGGCAGACTAGATGGACCACAAGGTCTTTTTCTGCCGTCAGACTTCTATGTTTCTATGTAACAACAAGGGGAAACCAATAAAAATGCATTGCAAGGCCTAGGGTTTTGTTTTTTGTTTACAAGAGGCAAGCAATCTAATTGCAAAGGCCGGCCGAAGAAAAAAAAACCCGAATGGCTGAGATTTTGCAGTGAACCATCTCCTGTGAAAGCCAAGTCTTCAAACAGCCGCAACTCTTGAGCAGAACTTGGCAACATTCCTGGAAATCCTCAGTGACAAATCAAAGGCAAAATGTTTTGGCTTTGTCTTCCGCTCCTCGACCAGCTTGACATAGACGTTAAAAAAAACATAACACAAAACAACTCAAAACCCAAGAGACGAGATAAGATAAATAAAACAGAATGGGATCAAAACAATGCAAAGAACATCGCCGGCAGGGGAGTAACGCAACTCTTGCGGGTGTGAATTTGGAGATTTTTTGAAGCCCGAATTCACTAGGGTGGGGTGATGGGTCTTGACAAAGACTACAAAGGGACAGAATTTTTTTCTCCAGGATATCTGATGTAAATACATCTGCCCGAACTTTGGAAGGGGTAGTGGGTGGAATTCAAACGAGCGAATAGTTTAAATTCATCACAAAAATAAGATACAGGTGGGTCTTCTTTGACTGGTGCTGCAATCCGAAGAAACCCCAAGTCCTCAAAGAGGGGTGGCATATTCAATTCAATTCAATTCAATTTATTAGATTTGTATGCCACCCCTCTCTGTAGACTCGGGGCGGCTCACAACAATAATAACACAATATAAAACAAATCTAATAATTAAAAGTCATTTAAAAAGCCCCTTATTAATCAATCAATCAATCATACAGAGTGCTGGTGGGACCATGTTTGGAATACTGTGTTCAGTTCTGGAGTCCTCACCTACAAAAAGAGATGGATAAAATTGAACGGGTCCAAAGACGGGCTATAAAAATGGTGGAAGGTCTTAAGCATGAAACTTATCAGGAAAGACTTCATGAACTCAATCTGTATAGTCTGGAGGACAGAAGGGAAAGGGGGGGGGGGACATGATCGAAACATTTAAATATGTTAAAGGGTTAAATAAGTTTCAGGAGGGTTTAAGTGTTTTTTAATAGGAAAGTGAACCCAAGAACAAGGGGGCACAATCTGAGGTTAGTTGGGGGAAAGATTAGAAGCAACGTGAGAAAATATGATTTGACTGAAAGAGTAATAGAGGGCAGGCTAGATGGACCATGGGGTCTTTTTCTGCTGTCAATCTTCTATGTTTCTATCAATCAATCCATAAACCCAGAGTGCCATCTCCCTGGATTAAAAATCCGTGAACTTGTGAAAAGGGTTTATAAGTGGCCAAATATATATATACTGTATATTAATTCTTAACATGCTGTTTCCTTTAGATCAATAGCAATTTGGTAGCCCAGATCTTTGGCATTCCGTAGCTACAGTTCAGGATCAACCAAAGATGGATGTCTTGCTAATCACCTGCAGCAGAGGAGAGATTTTGCCCCAAACTCATAAATGAAGAGTTGGTGCTCTCTGAGCTTGGTTGTTTTCTTGCAGACGTTTCATTGCCCAACTAGATAACAGCATCAGTGCTAGAAGGGAATGGGTGTTTATGGAGAGGAGGAGCTTGGTTGTTTTCTTGCAGATGTTTCATTGCCCAACTAGGTAGCATCATCAGTTGCTAGAAGGGAGTGGCATTCTTGCAATATTCTTCTTGCACTGATGATGTTACCTAGTTGGGTGATGAAATATCTCCAAGAAAATAACCAAGATTAGGGGGCACCAAGGACCACTCATTTCAACCCCAAACTACAAATATTCTCTATTTATTGGTAGAATGGCATGGCAATAGAATAGAAGAATAGAATAGAATAGAATTTGGAAAGGACCTTGAAGGTCTTCTAGTCCAGCTCCCCTGCTCAAGCAGGAGAACCTATATTGTTTATTTTATTTATTTATTTATTTAGTCCAGTAAATAATACACATTGAAGAGAATAGATATGTAGTAATATAGGTAAAGAAAAGAATAGAAGAAAAGATGTAAAAGTATAGGTGAACATATTTGAAAGGAAGAAAAGATAAATGAGATAAGGAGAGACAATTGGACAGGGGATGGAAGGCACACTGGTGCACTTATGCACGCCCCTTACTGACCTCTAAGGCAGTGATTTTCAACCTTTTTTGAGCTGCGGCACATTTGTTACATATACAAAATCATGGGGCACATTGAGCGGGGGGGGGAATGGGGGGGATAAAAAAAGTTTGGACAAAAAAATTCTCTCTCTCTCTTCCTCCCTTTCGCTCTATTTCTCTCCCTCTTTCTCTCCCTTCCTTCCACTCTCCATCCCTCTTTCTTTCTCTCTCTCTTCCTTCATTCCTCTTTTTTGCTCTTTCTCTCTCCCTCCTTCCCTCCCTCTCTTTCTCTCTCTCTCTTGCTTTCTTTCTCTCTTTCTCTCTTGCTTGCTTTCTCTCTTTCTCTCTTTCTCCTCTCTCTCTCTTGCTTTCTCTCTCTCTCTTGCTTTCTTTCATTCTCTCTCTTTCTCTCTCTTGCTCAGCTTCGCGGCACACCTGACCATGACTCACGGCACACTAGTGTGCCACGGCACACTGGTTGAAAAACACTGCTCTAAGGAACCTGGAGAGGTCAATCGTGGGTAGTCTAAGGGAAAAATGTTGGGGGTTAGAGGTTGACACTACTGAGTCAGGTAATGAGTTCCACGCTTTGACAACTTGGTTGCTGAAGTCATATTTTTTACAGCCAAGTTGTATCAGACAAATCTATCCAGTCTCTTGTTAAAAGCCTTCAGTGATTTCTGGATTTCTCCCACGATTTCTGGTGATTTCTTCCATGATTTCTGGTGACAAGATGTTCCCCTGGTTAATTGCCCACACTGTTAGGAAGTTCCTCCTTCATTCCAGGTATGAGAAGAATCTTGCTCCTTGAACCAGCAAGATGCCTTCAAAGCCAATCTTCCTTCCTATCCCACAAATTCACTTAATTTCTTCCCCCCACCTCTTCTCTCTTCTACCTTGCAGCTCACCTTCATGTTGCTTAGCCAGGACCATGGAGACCACCTGGTGACCTTTCTCCAGCCGGATCCTACTTCTGCCTCCTTCCAGAGACCAGAGAGTGACCTCAATGAGGCCAGCGGCTTTGCCAGATTCGTCCCATTGACCAAGTTACAGTCCCCAAAATACGCTTATTTGAAAGAAGGCACCTTGTTCCTCAAATGCATCGTGGAAACCAATTTGTGAAGCCCACCAATTGTATTATTTAAAGACGCGTTGAAAATATTTCAGGTGATGGCCGATAGGGCTTTGCAATACAGTTGAATTGGGCTCTGCAAAAACAAGCTGCTCCAGCCCTCCAGTAATAGGATTTGGACTTTCTTTCTTTTACATTCAAGGTTTTTTTTAAAAATTTATCCATAAGTATTTTGAATACGGTGTATTGTCCAGGGGTACCATTTTGTGAAAATGAAAGAAAAAACAACTTACAGTGGTACCCCTACTTACGAACTTAATTCGTTCCGTGACCAGGTTCTTAAGTAGAAAAGTTTGTAAGAAGAAGCAATTTTTCCCATAGGAATCGATGTAAAAGCAAATAATGCGTGCGATTGGGGAAACCACAGGGAGGGTGGAGGAATCTCCCAGGAGATTCCTAGAGAGGCCCCACGGCAGCTTCTCCCTTCCTTTTCCGGCCCTGTTTCCACCCAGGAAATTCCTAGAGAGGCCCCACGGCAGCTTCTCCCTTCCTTTTCCGGCCTTGTTTCCTCCCAGGAGATTCCTAGAGAGGCCCCACGGAGGCTTCTCCACATCTTTTCCGGCCCTGTTTCCTCCCAGGAGATTCCTAGAGATGCCCCACGGAGGCTTCTTCCTGCCTTTTCCGGCCCTGTTTCCTCCCAGGATATTCCTAGAGAGGCCCCATGGAGACTTCTCCCTGCTTTTTCCGGCTCTGTTTCCTCTCAGGAGATTCCTAGAGAGGCCCCACGGAGGCTTCTCCCTGCCTTTTCCGGTTACAATTTTGGGTTTGTAAGTAGAAAATGGTTCTTGAGAAGAGGCAAAAAAATCTTGAACACCCGGTTCTTATCTAGAAAAGTTTGTAAGTAGAGGCGTTCTTAGGTAGAGGTACCACTGTATATAGTAATATACATAGTAATAATACAACAAAATAATTCTAATCATATTAAGGATTTGGCTCTGCAAAAGGGCTGATGGAGCCCTACAGTGAAAACTACTTTGGCTCCACCCTTGAGTGGAGTTGTGTGTCATTTTCTTGTCATGAACTCCATTCCTTGTCTAGTCCACTGTCAAGGGGCATTCATCTCTCCTTGTGTCATGTTTAAAAGATGTTCTCCGTTCTCTGCCAAAGTCCCAAACTGGCACAGTATGATGGCAAATCATTTTGCGTAGTGCCAAATTTGTGTGTGTGTGTGTGTGTGTGTAGCGTGTGAGAAATGTCACATTTACATTGGCTTTGGTTTGGTCTGGAGTTTTTTTTCTAATTTTTTTTTAAATGAATGGACAGAAAATGTTAGAAAGCCAAGTCTTAATTGTGTACATTATTTAGTTTATTTAACGGGCAGATTAAATGTGCATCTGAAGAACCAATTCCAGAACTTACTTCAAAAATACACAGTTGGGATGAAACGTATTGTACCATGCACATTCTCTCCTCTCCTTTCTTCCTTCTTTCTGCCTTCCCTTCCCTTAATTCCTTCCTTTCTTTCTTTTCTTCTGTCTCCTTCTGTCTCCTTCCTGCCTTGTCCCTTCCCTTCCCTTTCTACATCCATCCTTCCATGTTCCATCCATCCATCCATCCATCCATATATCCCACCACTTTTCTCTCTCTCTTTCTAAGTTTCTAAGTTTTAGAAGTGCAACAGGCAACACTTGTAATTTAGACCGATTTCTTTGAAAGCAAAATCATTTTTTTCAAGTTTGATCCTAAAGAAAGGACAGCAAAAATGACCCAGACATTACCAAGGACTGCAATAAAATGAGCAAGGATAGATTGTGGATAGATTGTGTAGGGCATGTGAGGCGTTGCTCTGTGCTAGTTCCAGTGCACTTGCATACGCTTGCCAACTGATTTTCGGCCTTGGGGAAGGCCGTTTCGCCCTCTGGAGGCTTCAGGGAAGCTTCCTGAAGGCCCGGAGTGCAAAAAACAGCACAACAGGCAAACCAGAAGTCCATTTTCAGTTGGCAAGCATGGAACTAACACAGCGCAACGCCTCACATGCCCTCCAATATGGCTCCATGTGACACCTGTGGCATGTGTCCCATAGTTCTCTCCATGGTGGTGCAGTGGTTAGAGTGCAGGACTGCAGGCCACGTCCGCTAACCGCTAACTGTAGTTCAGCAGTTCAGATCTCACCACCGGCTCACGGTTGACTCACCCTTCCATCCTTCCGAGGTGGGTCAAATGAGGACCCAGATTGTTGGGGGCAATAGGCTGATTCTGTAAAAGCACAGTGAAGCGGTATATGAGTCTAAATGCTATTGCAAGAAAGGAAGGAAGGAAGAAAAAGAAAGAAAGAAACATCCAAAGAGACAGACAGAGAAGGAGAAAGGAAAGGAAAGTTAGGAAGGAAGGAAGGAAGAAAAAAAAAAGAAAGAAACATCCAAAGAGACAGACAGAGAAGGAGAAAGGAAAGGAAAGTTAGGAAGGAAGGAAGGAAGAAAAAAAAAAGAAAGAAACATCCAAAGAGACAGACAGAGAAGGAGAAAGGAAAGGAAAGTTAGGAAGGAAGGAAGGAAGGAAGGAAGGAAGGAAGGAAGGAAGGAAGGAAGGAAGGAAGGAAGGGAGCCAGGGTGGTGCAGTGGTTAGAGAACAGCACTGCAGGTTCCTTCAGCTAACTGCTAGCTGTAGTTCAGCAGTTCAAATCTCACCACCGGCTCCAGGTTGACTCATCCTTCCATCCTTCCAAGGTGGGTAAAATGAGGACCCAGATTGTTGGGGCAAGAGGCTGATTCTGTAAATGGCTTGGAGAGGGCTGTAAAAGCACAGTGAAGTGGTATATAAGTCTAAATGCTATTGCAAGGAAGGAAGGAAGGATGAAAAAGAAAGAAAGAAACAGAAGAAGAGACAGACAGAGAAGGAGAAAGGAAAGGAAAGTTAGGCCATCACAGCCCTATACCAATGGCTGTCTAGTCTTGTCTTAAAAAGCCTCCAGCAATGGAGCACCCACAACTTCTGGAGACAAACTTTTCCACTGATTTTAGTTGTTTTTCAGCCAAAAGTAAAACACTCCCTTTACTTTGGAAGGGGAATAAAACTTGTTGAGTTTTTGGCCACCTGCCTCTTCAAAAGGGCATTAAGAGGAGGAAGAGGGAGAAGGATAGACAGTGCATTTCTTTCTAACTGTGTCACGGCTCACCATCGCTCCGTCATGACTCACGGCCGAGTTCATGCCATCGGAAAAGCTGCTTGCAAAAAGAAAAAAAAAAAAAGGCTGGTGGAATTTTTTTCTTTTTCAAGCCAGCAAGCAGCTGGGCCAGGAAAGGCGTGGCTTGCTTCTCGCTTGAACCGTTAAAAAGCCTCCAAAACTCAACAGGGGATTTGCTGCAAATGTCATGAACTAGAAGAGACTGGGCAAATGGTCTTGGGGTCTCCTGCTTGAGCAGGGGGTTGGACTAGAGGACCTCCAAGGTCCCTTCCAACTGCGTTACTCTCTTTTGTTAAGAACACGGGAGGTTTGCCAAAAAAATAGATAGATAGATAGATAGATAGAGAGAGAGAGAGAGAGAGAGAGAGAGAAAGAGATAGATAGATAGATAGATAGATAGATAGAGACAGATAGACAGACAGACAGACAGACAGAGGGAGAGAGAGATCCAAGGCCGAAATAGATCTATCCTAGTCTCCCTTTATTTTCAAATTCAGCAAAAACATGTGACAGACAGACAGACGGATAGATAGATGGATGGATGGATAGATGATATAGATAGAAAGGATAGATAGATAGATAGATAGATAGAGTTAGTTGGTTGATTAGTTAGTTAGTTAATTAGTTAGTTAATTTGATTTTTATGATGCCCACTCCCTAGGGCCCACCACGAAAAAATAAACATCCAAAATACTAAAAAAACACCCTATAAAAACAATTTAAAAACAATTAAAATAAAACAATGAGATGGGGACAATTATTTGTCTGAACTGGGATAGGGTTGGACTAGAAGACCTCCAAGGTCCTTTCTCCCTTATTCTCCAGAGGTTGTGGGTACTCCATCCCTGGAGGTTTTGAAGAAGATACTGGACATCCATTTGATTTAGGGTCTTCTGCTTCAGCAGGGGGGGTCAGACTAGAAGACCTCCAAGGCCCCTTCCAATTCTGGATTGGAAGGTTTGCTCTGGATCGTGTTATTATTCTGTAGATTTGTCTCCAGAAGTTGTGACTTGCTCCATCAATGGAGGTTTGACAAGATTTGGCAACCATTTGTATATGGTCCTCCTGCTTGAGCAGGGAGTTGGACTAGATGACCTCCAAGGTCCCTTCAACTCTTGTTATTCCATGGATTATCAACAGAAGTTGCGAACGCTCCATCACTGGAGGTTTTCGAGAAGAGCTTGGACCACTGAAATGAGGTAGGGTCTCCTGCTTGAGCAGGGGGTTGGACTGCATGACCTCCAATGTCCCTTCCAACTCTGTTGTTTCAGACCACTTTCTTTCATATTATCCCACTCCAGACGGATTATTGAGGGGTCTGTGTTAACTACCCACCCTCGGCATTTCACTCCCAATCAAAACCAATGTTTATTTTATTTAGTTTTTTATTTTTATTTATTGTTAGAGTTGAAAGGGACCCTGAAGGCCATCGAGTTCAACCCCCTGCCCAAGCAGGAACCCTATAGCACACCAGTCAAGTGGCAGTTCAATCTTCTCTTAAAAATGTCCAGTGTTGGAGTTCACAACGTCCACTGGTAGGTTGTTCCATTGGTTGATCGCTCTGACCGTCAGGAAGTTCCTCCTTATCTCCATGTTGAATCTCGCCTTGGTCAGCTTCTAGCCGTTGTTTCTCGTCTGGCCCTCTGGTGCCCTGGAGAATAAAGTGATCCCCTCCTCTCTGTGACATCCCCTTGTATACTTGTAGACTGCTATCATGTCCACTCTGGCCCTCCTTTTCTCTAAGCTATCCATGCCCAGTTCCCTCAGTCTCTCTTCATAAGTCTTGGTTTCCAATCCCTGTCATAGCTTTGCACCAAGATTGCCATCCAATTGTTTGATTGAAGCCCGGGGAATGAGTTCAGCCATTGGAAATCAGGTGGTTCTGCAGTGGTTGGCATTCAAAAACCTTTTACTACCGGTTCTCTGGGCATGGCTTTGTTGGCACGGCAGGAGAAGGATGCTGCAATACTGTATCTCCAATTTCCTCCTGATCAGGTGGGACTCAGAAGGCAGAGAATAGACGGCGGTGGGACCAGTCCAAGGTGGTATTTACAAGTTCTCCAACCTACTCAAAATTTCTACTACCGGTTCTACCAGAAATGGTCAGACCCTGCTGAAACCGACCTCTGGTGTTCTTGGACCCACCTCCGGCAAAACCTTGCATCTAGGTTTTGGGTTGGAATTCTTCCAGTGGGGGGGGGGGAGAGAGAGAGACAGACAGAGAGAGAGACAGAGAGATGGGCAGAGAGAGGGAGGAAGAAAGAGGGACAGAGAGACAGAGGAAGAGAGGGGAAAATAGAGGTAGAGAGACAGAGAGGGAGAAAAAGAGAGAAAGAGGGACAGAGAGAGGAAGGGAGAGAGAGAGGAAGGGAGAGAGAGAGAGACAGAGAGAAGGAGGAAGAAAGACAGATAGAAGGAGGGAGGAAGAGAAAGAGGGACACAGAGAGAGAGACAAAGAGAGGGAGGAAGAGAGAGGGAGAGAGGAAGGGAGAGAGATAGAGAGAAGGAGGAAGAGAGACAGAGATAGAGGGAGGGAGGGAGAGAAAGAGGGACACAGAGAGGGAGGAAGAGAGAGGGAGAGAGAAAGAGAGAGAGAAAAAGAGGGTCAGAGAGAGAAGAAGGAAGAGAGAGAGACGGAGAAAGGGAGGGAAACAGAGAGAAGGAGAGTGAGGGAGAGAGAGAAGGAGGAAGAGGGAGGGGGAGAGTGTCAGAAAGAGAAAGAAGAAGGAAGAGACAGAGGGGGAGGGAGAGGGGGTCAGAGAGAGAAGAAGGAAGAGACAGAGGGAGGGAGAGAGAGGGAGGGGGAGGGAGAAGGAGGAAGAGAGAGGGAGGGTGGAGAGAAAGGGACAGAGAGGAGGAAGAGAAAGGGAGGGAGAGGGAGAAGGAGGAAGAGAAGGAGAGAGAGAGAAAGAGGGTCAGATAGAGAGAGAGACAGACGGAGGGAGGGGGAGGGAGAGAGAGAGGGGGACAGAGAAGGAGGAAGAGAAAGGGAGAGAGAGAAAAAGGGGGTCAGAGAGAGAGAGAGACAGGAGGGAGGGAGGGGGGAGAGAGAGGTATACTGCCCCTGGCTATGGAGGCTCCACCCCGCTTCCGCGCGCGGGAAAGCCCGATCCCGAAAGCTGCCGTCCTCGGGCCGAAGGAGGAGGAGGAAGAGGAGGAGGCGGAGGAGTGGCGGAAAGAGGCTCGGATGCAACCGAGGAGGAGGAGCCGGAGGCGGCGCGCTGGAAACCCGCCGCGCTAATTTGCGAGGAGCCCAACCGAAATAATTCGCGGGAAAAGAGAGAAAGAGAAAGAGCCCGCGAGAGAGAGAGAGAGAGAGAGAGATTAGCGTTTGGGGGGCTCCAAAAGAAAGGGGGGGAAAGGCGGAGGGCTAAAGATGGCGCTGCGGGGCTTCCAGGGCGCTTCCAGACAACCCCGGGGCGCGCGGAGGGTCTTCTGAACGCGGAGATGCGCTTGGGACACCCGGGTCTTCCCAGAGGTAAGGAGGCGCGGGGAGGAGGGGGCACCCGAGTTGGCAAGCCGCAAACTTTGGGATTTTTTTGGATTTTTTTGTAGCGCCGGGCCAGGATTGTTGAGAGGGGTGGCAGAGTTGTGCTTTTGCAACACGTTTCCCCCTCTGTGTGTGGGGGGGGGGGGGAATGAAAGAGAAAGAGATGGGGGAGATAATGAGAGAGAGAAAGAGTAAGAGAGGGAGAACGGTTAAGAGAGAATGAGAAAATGAGAGAAAGGGATGGAGAGGGAGAAGATTGAGAGAAAGAGAGGGAGTGGAATGAGAGAATTGAAGGGGAAGGAAGGGGAGAGAGAGAATGAGAGAGTAGGAGAGAGGGTTTAAGAAAGAGAGGAGAAAATGAGAGAAAGGAACAGAGAGGGAGAACATTGAGAGAAAGAGAGGGAGTGGGAGAGGCAGAATGGGAGAGAAATGAAGAGGAAGGAAGAAGAGAATGAGAGAATGAATGATTCAGAGAGCGCAATTAAGAAAGAGAGAATGAGAAAATGAGAGAAAGGGATGGAGAGGGAGAAGATTGAGAGAAAGAGAGGGAGAGAGAAAAGAAGAAGAAGAAAAAAACAAGAGGGAAAAAAGAATTTGGAGGCCTTCCTTGGGTCAGGGTGGCACCTAAAGTTTCGGGACTGTCAACTGGATTGGAGATGACCTGGGCATTTTGGGGGGGGCTGCCTTGGGGTTCCCTAACTCTAGTCAGAACTCCTCCCCACCCACCCTCCGCTCACCCTCTTGGTCCAACCCAGCGCTGCCTGCCGCCCATTCCCAACAGCACTCCTGGGTGCGCCAGCTTCAGGCTTCAAACCACCCTCTTGAGAGCTTCCCTCCCTCCCACCCCCCTCCTTCTCCCCCCTCCTTCTCCCCCCTTCCTCCTCCTCCTCCTCCAGCTAGGTGGGCACCAAGGGAGAACCAGAGGGTGTGGAAGTGGGGTGGTGCATCACTCTCCCTTCTTGGTGGCAAGCCAGCTCGAGCTCCCTGCGGTGCAGCCAGGGGTCCCATCCAGCAAAGGTGGGTAGGAAACCAGCCAGCAGAGTCTGAAGTTCTCTGCATGGAGAGGAGGGGTGTGTGTGTTTGTGTGTCAAGGCGAGGGTGGACCCTATTACCAGTAAGGGGGCACCCCTCCCTCCCTTTTTTGCAAACTGCAACCGAGAGTTGTCTTCCCCTGGTTAGAACAGAACTGAAAGGGAACTCTTAGTAACCCCCAATGGCTCGATCCGCCACTTCCTTTCTCGGTCGCAGAGGCACTCGGTGTTCTGTTCTTGCCTGGGTGGGTAACTTTTTATCAACCGCATCCTTTCTCTCTTGATTCTCTCTCTTCTCCCTCCCCCCCCCCTGCAAAGGTTTGAGGTTGGAGACCCAACCTAGTTATGATAGATAGATGGCTAGTTTACACAGATGAAAGAGAGAGAGAAAGAAAGAAAGAGAGAGAGAAGGAGAGAGAGAGAGAAGCAGATAGAGGAGAGGGAGGGGGAAGAGAGAGAGAGCTTAGAAATATATATTTATGTATGTATGTATGTATGTATGTATGTATGTATGTATGTATGTATATAAAGTACAGTATATGACTACAGTATACAGTACTGTATATGACTACAGTATACAGTATATGACTACATATTTTTGCTGATAAGAGAAAAGGAAGGGAGCCTAATATATATATAGATAGACAGCTTAGATAGATGATAAATTGATTGATAGATAGATAGAAAGTAGATCTTTGATAGCTTAGGTAGAGAGTTAGTGGATAGATGATAGATAGCTTAGATAGTTTAGAAAGATGATAAGATAGCTAGCTAGCTAGACAGATTGTCGGAAGATCTTAGATAGTTGAAATATAGATGATAGATCTCAGATAGCTTAGCCTTAGATAGATAAATAGATTAAATATAGGCAATAGACGTTAGAGCTTAGATAGATAGAAAGATAGATAGCTTAGATAGACAGACAGATGATATTGATAGGTAATGATATAGATTGATAGGTGGATAATGATGTAAAAAGATAGAGACATAGTCAGATAGATATGAGATAGAGATATGATAAAGATGTGATAGACTCACACACACACAGATGATAGAGATAGATAAATAGATATGATATAGAGATAAAAAGATAGATATTCAACCTTGCACTTTTAAAAGAATCTTTTGAATGGCCAAGGAGAACGTGCCAAGGAGAGAAATGGCTTTTAGTCATTGCAAAATTAAAAGAAAACCCCAGAACTGGGGGGTGGGGGGTGTCTTCTTACCCCCACCCCCACCCCCCAAAAGGAAAGTTGAAATTACTCCAGAAGGTGGTCCTGACAAACTTTCAAAGAGAGGAGATGAGTAGACCGAGGAGGAGTTTGGGAGCAGGTAGCCAGGCCTCTTCCTTCCCCAGAGAGAAAACCAATGACAAACTTAAGATGCATTTTTATTATTCGCTCAAAGGGAAAAGAGGGCGCTTACAGTATATCTGCTTCATAATCTGGGCTGATTATTTATCTCCAGCCAAGCTGATAGAAATGGAACTTATGTGCATCTTAATTATTGAATTTGTTTCAGCACTCATAATCCACCTCTTTATTTAAGTTTAACACCCGATGTTTTGCTGAGTAAGTGCTGTTGTGAGCTTGATAATGTTAGTGAAAATCCGTTTGGGAAAAACTCTGTTTTATCAGAAGCTCACACACCCCCTTCTTTCAAATGGGGACAATTCCAGGAGAACTGGGCAGAATTTGGAGTTTGTTTTGTTATTTTTGGGAGGGGAACCTATGTTGTTGCAATCTACTACTAGGCAACTTCTGGAAATGTAGCTTTCTTTGCCAAACACTTCCAGGAAAAAGCATTCAGAGCAGATAACTGTTTTTTTTTTTTTTTAAATTATTTCTGAGCAGTGCATTTGCATAATCATGGGTTTTCTGAAAAGCAAAAACGGATGAATTCCAGGCCTCATTCTTGGAAAACCAAAGACACTTTTTGAAAATTTGGAATGCTTCACTAAGGATTCTGGGAAGTGAAGTCCAAACATGCTAAGAGGCCCCAGAATGGGAAAAATCACAAATTTTATTCTCTAAGTAAGAGTGTTTCAGTTTAAGGAAGGGATCAACCTATTTTAATGGGGGGGGGGGGAGTAAAAGAGAGAGAGAGGGAGCCAGCAGTAGAAGTTGCCCCAACATTCATAACATTCCGAATCTTCCTTATTTTTTAATTCCAATGTTAATTTATTCATCTCCACACACGCTATTATTTTTTTCTATTATATCTCCCTCTGTCGGTACATTTTCATTTTTCCAATACAGTATTGTGCAAATATTACTCTTGCCACGGTTGTTACATGCAAAATTAAATACAGTGATACCTTGTCTTACAAACTTAATTGGTTCCGGGATGAAAAGGTGAAAAGTTTGTAAGACGAAACAATGTTTCCCATAGGAATCAATGGAAAAGTGATTAATGCATGCAAGCCCAAAATTCACCCCTTTTGCCAGCCGAAGCGCCTGTTTTTGTGCTGCTGGGATTCCCCTGAGGTTCCCCTCCATAGGAAACCCCACCTCTGGACTTCCGTGTTTTTGTGATGCTGCAGGGGAATCCCAGAAGGGGAATCCCATCAGCGCAAAAACGAGTGCTTCGCTGGCAATGGAAGTCCGGAGGTGGGGTTTCCCAGTGAAGTGAGCATCAGTGAAATTGCAGCATCGCAAAAACACCAAAGTCCTCGAAACCCCGCTTCCGGACCTCTGTATTTTTGCGATGCTGTGATTTCACTGAGGCTCCCCTCGCCGGGAAACCCCACCTCCGGACTTCCGTTGCCAGCGAAGTGCCCGTTTTTGCGCTGCTGGGATTCCCCTGCAGCATCACAAAAACACGGAAGTCCAGAGGTGGTGTTTCCCATAGAGGGGAGCCTCAGGGGAATCCCAGCAGCGCAAAAACAGGTGCTTCGCTGGCAACAGGAGTCCAGAGGTGGTGCATCCCAGTGGCGGTGGTGGGTTTGTAAGGTGAAAATAGTTTGTAAGAAGAGGCAAAAAATTCTTAAACCCCGGGTTTGTATCTCGAAAAGTTTGTATGACGAGGCGTTTGTAAGACAAGGTATCACTGTATATCTGTCTTTTTTTCAAACTTTTCACATACTGTTCACTTTCTGTTTCACTTAGCAACAGAAGGCTTGGGTTAAATACAGATACACCTGATCTTAAAACCAGTAGCTCCCAAGCTTCCTGGTCATTCTGATCACCAGAAATTTTCCTGAATTGTGCAATAACAGCTTAGGAAGTGACCTATGATGTTTTCCGTGACACAGCTGGTTGCACAGACATTGGAATGCCACAATCTTTACATGGATCGGAAGCTGCCAAGAATGAGAAGCCAAAAATAGACCTTTGGCAAAGGAGGCCCTGCTGCTAACTTAGTCAAGATCTCCCTTTCTTGCTGCTTGGAGTAAAAGCACATTGAGTAACGGGTGTTATGAGTTGAAATCCAGCCAGAGGTAGCCCTAGCTGCTGGGTGTTTCCCTTTCCAACAGGCTGGGTAGAATAGAACACTAGAATGAATAGAATAGAATAGAATAGAAGGTAGAATGGAAAATTAGAGTAGAGTAGGATAGAAAATGTAGAGTAGAGTGGGGTGGAGTAGGTAGAGTGTATATAGAGTATAGAGTAGGGTAGGATAGAAAATGTAGAATAGAATAGAGAGAATAGAAAGTAGAATAAAAAAGTAGAGTATAGTAGGATCGAAAATGTAGAATGGAGTGGAGTAGAGTAGTTAGAGTGTATAACAAGCAGGAAGAGGGAGATTGTGATCCCGCTGTATGGAGCGCTGGTGAGACCCCATTTGGAATACTGTCTTCAGTTCTGGAGACCTCACCTACAAAAAGATATTGACAAAATTGAACGGGTCCAAAGACGGGCTACAAGAATGGTGGAAGGTCTTAAGCATAAAACGTATCAGGAAAGACTTCATGAACTCAATCTGTATAGTCTGGAGGACAGAAGGGAAAGGGGGGACATGATCGAAACATTTAAATATCTTAAAGGGTTAAATAAGGTTCAGGAGGGAAGTGTTTTTAATAGGAAAGTGAACACAAGAACAAGGGGACACAATCTGAAGTTAGTTGGGGGAAAGATCAAAAGCAACGTGAGAAAATATTATTTTGCTAAAAGAGTAGTAGATCCTTGGAACAAACTTCCAGCAGACGTGGTTGGTAAATCCACAGTGACTGAATTTAAACATGCCTGGGATAAACATAGATCCATTGTAAGATAAAATACAGGAAATAGTATAAGGGCAGACTAGATGGACCATGAGGTCTTTTTCTGCCGTCAGTCTTCTATGTTTCTATGTATATATAGTCTATAGTAGGGTAGGATACAGTAGGTAGAATACATTAGAAAATATAGAATAGAATAGAGGGTAGAATAGAAAGTCGAATAGAAAATTAGAGTAGAGTAGGTAGAATAGGATAGAAAATGTAGAGTGAAGTGGAGTAGAGTAGGTAGTCTATAGTAGGTAGAGTAGGATAGGATACAGTAGGTAGAGCAGAATGGAAAATATAAAGTGGAATGGAATGTAGAGTAGAGTAGAAATAATGTTTTTTTTTCTTTTCTCGTTGTAGCCCAGGAGCATGGGGACTGCTAATCCTGGGCGCACTTATGCAGCCCTTGAACCCCTGCAGCAATCGATGGCGGATTGGGTGGCCAGAACTCAGGACAGCCGGCGAGAGCTGATGGCTAAATTGCCCGAAGGACAATACGTTTTATGCCGCTGGACAGATGGACTTTATTATCTTGGGAAGATTAAGAGAGTAAATAATATTACGGGTTTATTATTATTATTATTATTATTATTATTATTATTATTATTATTATCTTCATTATCTTCTCCCAGAGAGAGAGAAAGGAAAGGAGGAAGAGGTGAGGGAAGGAAAGAAAGGAAAGGAAAATAAAGGAAAGAAAAAGAAGAAAAGGGAAGGAAGAGGTGAGGGAAGAAAAGAAAGGGAAGGGAGGGGAAAGAAAGGAAAGGAAAATAGAGGAAGGGAAAGGAAAGGAGGAAGAGGTAAGGGAAGGAAAGAAAGGAAAATAAAGGAAAGAAAAGGAGGAAAAGGAAAGGAAAGGAGGAAGAGATGAGGAAGGAAAGAAAGGGAAGGGAAGGGGAAAAAAGGAAAGGAAGAAGAGGTGAAGGAAGGAAAGAAAGGAAGGGAAAGGAAAGGAGAAAGAGATTGGGGAAGGAAAGAAAGGAAAATAAAGGAAAGAAAAGGAGGAAAAGGGAAAGAAAGGAAAGGAGGAAGAAGTGAAGGAAGGAAAGAAAGGAAGGGAAAGGAAAGGAGAAAGAGATTGGGGAAGGAAAGGAAAATAAAAGAAAGAAAAGGAGGAAGAGAGAAGGAAAGGAAAGGAAAGGAGGAAGACATAAGGGGAGGAAAGAAAGGAAAGAAAAATAAAGGAAAGGAGGAAGAGGGAAAGAAAAGAAAAGAAAGGAGGAAAGAAGGAATAACATTTTCTCCCTTTCCCTTTCTTATCTTCATGCCTCCCCCAAGCTTATTCTTTTCTTTTTTTAATTGTATTTATTCTTGTATCTTTTTTCCCCTGCTACAAATAACAATTGCTGGATACTCTCAAAAGCTGGCGAAGGAACAAAAGGGGCAATTAATAATGTTGGGGTTGTTAAGTTAGCCCATGTGGGGTAGAGGGTCCATGGTTTTAGGGAATTGGGGGGAACCCCACCTTCATTTTTGCACTCGGGCATAGCCTGAGACGTGAACGCAGACCCCCAAGTTTGCAAAGTTGGAGTAATCCAGGAGAAAGCCTTACTCCATCTTTGAGTTCTATGTTCTGCATTTTTTTTTCCTCCCTACATTTATAGGTGAGTGATGCTAAGCAGAGTTGCCTGGTGACCTTTGAAGATAATTCCAAATATTGGGTGCTTTGGAAGGACATCCAGCATGGTGCGTGAACGTTCCCGGCCTCTCGTCCTTGGGGAATTCTCAGCGTTTTCAGAGGTTGATGCAGATGAGTGATGATGAATGAGGACTAGAATCTTGCAGGGTAGAGTTGGGCTGAGCTAGATCGTCTTGGAAAAGGTGCTAGCTAGGTGAAAAAAGAAGACATGTTTGGGGTGTTCGTACACTCTTTTGAATAATGGAAAGTTCAACATGGCTTTCTTTGCGATCAACCTGGGTGTAATAATAATAATTTATTAGATTTGTATGCTGCCCCTCTCCGAAGACTCGGGGCGGCTCACAACAGCGATAAAAACAATATTATACTGGCACAAATCTAATATTAAAAAAAACCTAAAAACCCTATCATAATTAAAAACCAAACAGCACATACATACCAAACATAAATTATAATAAGCCTGGGGGAAAGGTGTCTCAAATCAACCATGCCTGGCGGTATAGGTGGGTCTTAAGTAGTTTACGGAAGACAAGGAGGGTGGGAGCAGTTCTAATCTCCGGGGGGAGTTGATTCCAGAGGGCCGGGGCCGCCACAGAGAAGGCTCTTTCCCTGGGGCCCGCCAGACGACATTGTTTAGTCGATGGGACCCGGAGAAGGCCAACTCTGTGGGACCTTATCGGCAGCTGGGATTCGTGCGGTAGCAGGCGATTCCGGTAAACTCCTAAACTAGCCTGAGAAAAAGAGTTTTGCCCAAAACTCACATCTATGACCTATTGGCAGTTGGAAAATATGAATTATCCACATATTAAAACAAAAACTTAGAAGATTGATGGCAGAAAAAGACCTCCTGGTCCATCTAGTCTACCCGTATGCTATTTCCTGTATTTTTATTTTAGGATGGATCTATGTTTATCCATGTTTATTTATATGTTACTGTGGATTTACCAACCACGTCTGCTGGAAGTTTGTTCCAAGCATCTACTATTCTTTCTCACGTTGCTTCTGATCTTCTGTTCATAGAATCCAGGATGGTATTAGCCTTTTGCGGGGTTACAGTTCTAAATCTGGATTGGGTTTACCAGATCTCTTTTCTCCCAACCCTTCTTCCTGCTTTCTAGCTGGTGTCCTCGGCGAGCAGCCTGAATGTAACATTTGCCTGGAGAAGACATCGGAGCCTCAGAATGAGATCTTGATCTGTGGGAAGTGTGGAGTAGGTGAGTACATTCTCCATATCTTCCTCTCTCTTGGTTTTTGGGTTGGCCTGCAGCTTTCCGTACTATTATTTCTCTGCCATGGGCAGAGTTAGTACTATGTACATAACAGTTGGGTCTGTCAATATATACTGGTCAAATAATAATAATAATAATAATAATAATAATAATAATAATAATAATTTATTAGATTTGTATGCCGCCCCTCTCCGCAGACTCTGAATGAATGAAATATTCTCATTGAATGCCTTGTTGTATACCAGTGGTTCTCAACCTTTCTAATGTCGCGACCCCTTAATACAGTTAATAATAATTAATAATAATAATTTATTAGATTTGTATGCCGCCCCTCTCCAAAGACTCGGGGCAGCATACAAATCTAATAGTTCCTCATCTAAAGTTCCTCATGTTGTGGTGACCCCCAACCATAAGTCTAGCGCCAGTTATCCCAACAGAGCTTTAAGCTGATTGGCAGGAAGGTCAGAGGGACACCCCTACTGTAAACACCTGATTGGTCCAATTGTAAAAATATGTTCCAAGGCACCAAAACAGGAGCTTTAGTTCTGGGCTAGTTGATTTCCCAAATGACTGGTGATTTTCATGCAACATCCTTAGAGCTAGAAGGGTTTGTGGAGTGGACGAGGATGTTTGTGGGATCCTTGGTGCTCTCTGTCCACCGTGGCTTTCCTTGTCGACGTTTCACCACCCAGCTAGGGAATACCATCAGTGCTAGAAGGCAGTGGATGAGAAAGAGGAGGAGGGGCTGAGCTATGGGTCGGGGTCCTTGGGTTCTCTCTGGTTGCTTCCTTGCAAACGTCTCATGACCAAACTAGCTAACATCATCAGTGACTTGGGACAAGCTTTTAAGCATTTAAGCTTCCATTATCGATTTAAAACCTCTCCGTTTCCCCCTTCCTCCTTCTCAGGGTACCACCAACAGTGCCATATTCCACTGGTGGCCAGCATTGAAGACTCTTTGGAGACCCCCTGGTTTTGTCGGAGGTGTATCTTTGTACTAACTGCACGGGTGAGTGGCCTACAAGAGGTTTTCTTCTTCTTTTTTTTGCAATATTTTTTTTTCTAAACTATCAATCCATATACCTTTACATATTACAGTATTGTAAACACATGCTTATCATATACAGTAATACCTCGTCTTACGAACTTAATTGGTGCTGGAAGGTGGTTCGTAAGGCAAAAAGTTCATAAGATGAAACAATGTTTCCCATAGGAAACAATGTAAAAGCGATTAATGCGTGCAAGGGGGGGGAAAAACCGCAAAATGGTGCTCCGCTGGGCGCCACCGCCCAGCTATCACCTTTTAAAACAGCCGAGGGGCTTCTCGGCGTTCTCCCGAACCCGAAGTTTTCGGGTTCGGGTTTGGGAGGCCACCGAGAAGCGCAGCCGCCCGGCTGTCACCTTCTGAAACAGCCGGGGGACTTCTCAGCGTTCTCCTGAACGCCAAATCCGGAAGTTCGGGTTCCGGAGGCCACCGAGAAGCACCCGGCTGTTTCAGAAGGTTACAGCCGGGTGGCGCCACCCGCAGGAGCGCCGTTTTTGCGATCGGCAGCGGCGTTTTCGGCCGATCTGGAGGCTGAAACGGAGGTGGGGAATCCCAATAGGGAATTCCATGGGTGGAGCTTTGATGTCACGAAGACGTCCTTCCTGGAGGCCACGTTTCGGCCGACATCAGAAATTTTTCTCCACCTTAAAATAAGACATTATATAAATATAAACGTTAATAAAACCTCTTATATCTATATCTTCATTTAAAATTTCATATCTCCATCTAACTAAATTATCCTCATTCTCAGATTCGGGATTTTGAATTCACATAATCTTCTTAAGATTTAATTTGAGTTGCAAATATCGGAACGCTGACTCCGATTCCAAGGAGTTTCTGTCTTCCAAGAACTCCATTTACTTTTCCAGGAAGAAATTTTGGACTTCATGCCATTTAAATTTTTTTAGACAGCTTGCTGTTCAAGAGAACATTAAGGAGACAAAACACACCAGGACAAATAACAGTTTTGGCTGGACCCGGAGACGTTAATCACTTGCAGATTTGTTGATATGTTTACTCATCCCAATTGGTCACTTTCCTTTTCTTTCCTCCCAAAAAGTGATTAAAAGAAAAAAGAAAAAAAATGGAAATGAGGGGGAAAGCATTCCTTTTGAAAAATGTACATTTTTGAACGGATGTGAGATAGAACTCTAGAAAGATTACAGAGAAGAGCAACAAAGATTATTAGGAACGAGACAAGGAGGTCCATTATCACCTTTGCTATTTGTTTTGACTCTGGAGGTATTGGCTAGAAATATAATACAAAATAAAGATAGAAAATTAAAAGAGAAGAGTACAAACTACAAACATTTGCAAGTGACTTGGTGTTTTTTACTGGAAGAGGGCCAAAACTGCTCTGACAGATTGAAAAGTATGGAGACGTTGCGGAAATTAAAGATTAATGAGAAAACTAAACTCCTAGTGAAAACCATGGCAGAAAAAACAAAAAAGGGAATTAATTGGAAAACTAAATATACAGATTACAAAAAAAAGTAAGATATCTAGGAATCAAATGTTTCCTAGATAAAACCATAAAATAAATGTTGATTGAATGGCTTCAATGATTTGGGTTTTTAAGAGTAGGTTTTAATTATTTGGAATCTTTTTTTCCCCCCAATAAATTTTATTAATTTTTGTAAAATAGACAAAACTAACAAACATACATTTAACATAAAAATGGGGTTGCAACTTCCCCGCTTATTCTAGAAGTTAAATTTCGATACAGAAAAAAGAATACATTGTTAATACTATAACTCTACTTCTTATTTTAAATGAAAAGAAGAAACTTATATAATAAATCTTCATATATAAACTACAGTGGTATCTCAAGATACGAACCCCTCGTCTTACGAACAACTCGTGATACGAACCCGGGGTTCAGAAAAATTTTGCCTCTTCTTACGAACTTTTTTCGAGTTACGAACCGGCGTTCGGAGACTGCTGGGAAGCCGCGCGGCTGTTTTAAAAGATGACAGCCGGGCGGCGGGGCTTCCTAGAAGCCTCCCGAACGCCGGTTCGTAACTCGAACAAAGTTCGTAAGAAGAGGCAAAATTTTTCTGAACCCCGGGTTCGGTTCGGGAGGTTGCTGGGAAGCCCCCCAGCCCGGCTGTCACCTTTTAAAACAGCCACGCGGCTTCCCAGCCGTCTCCAAACGCCGAACGCGGAAGTTCGGCTTTGGCGTTCGGCTTTGGGAGACAGCTGGGAAGCCGCACGGCTGTTTTAAAAGGTTGCAGCCGGCCTGGGGGGCTTCCCAGCACCCTCCCGAACCCGGGTTTGGGGTTCGGGGGGGTGCTGGGAAGCCCCCCAGGCCGGCTGTCACCTTTTAAAACAGCCGTGCGGCTTCCCAGCAGTCGCCGAAAGCCGTTTTTTTTGCGGGGGGGTTTTTGGTTGCACGGATTAATTGACTTTACATTGTTTCCTATGGGAAACAATGTTTCGTCTTACGAACCTCCTCCTTGCACCAATTAAGTTCGTATCATGAGGTATTACTGTATATCCAACACAAAGTTTAATTCATATCCATACTTCTACAATTCCCCTATTCTTTTTACTTTTACTTTTTCTTCTTATTTATCCATATATACACTTTATTCCAAATCTCATAAAATTCTGTTGCTTCTTGGTCTTTTATTATTATTTGGAATCTTAAATGTAGCTTTTAGCGATTGTCGATTTTGTATTTTGTTTTATGCTGAGTAGCATAAAAGTCGTAAAAGTAGAAGTAGCCTGCAGCACTGCACTGTAACCACTGCGCCACTGGGATGCATATATTTACATAGCCTTCCTATTGAATGTTTTTAAGATGTGGGCATTATTATTATTATTATTATTATTATTATTATTATTATTATTATTTAGATTTATATGCCGCCCAATCCCATGGGTAAGCTATCCAAAAGCCGTTCATCGGATAGACTGCACAGTAATGGAATGAAGATTTTTCTAATCAAAATGAATCCCTATTAAACTTTTAACCTGGAAGCACTCAGTTAACAGACAATCTATTTGTTAAAAAAACCCCTCTGCTGCTCGTTGATGAATAGATAAAAGAAGAGGAACGATTGACAACTTGAGAATCCGTAGAAAAATTCTGTGTCTTGTTTCTTCTCCAGAAAGGTGGAGCCTTGAAGAAAGGACCCATCGCCCGGACCCTACAGACGGTTAAAAGGGTCCTGTGTTATAATCCGGAACAGCTGGAATGGGATTCCCTCCACAGAACAAATCACCAACAGTGTTACTGCTACTGTGGTGGTCCTGCAGAGTACGTTTGATTGAGGGTGATGTTGGCGGGAATCATTTAAAGATTCAAGAGGGTGAAGGCTGATCGTTGGCAGCTGGAGGGGACGGTTTTCGACCTCTCCAAGGGACTTAGAGATTTCCATTTTTTCAAAACGTGGCCCTGGGCTTTGCATGCTGGCTTTGAAATTTACCTCGGGGTGTGTGTGTGTGTGCAAACGATTCCACGTTTTTCAGCATGGCCATGAGCTCCGGCAGCTGAAGGTAGCCATTTTTGGCCTCTCCAATAGCAATAGCTTTAGCACTTAGACTTAACAATGCTTTATAGCCCTCTCTAAGCAGTTTTGCAGAGTCAGTCTATTGCCCCCAACAATCTGGGTCCTGGTTTTAATAACCTTGAGCCGGTTGGGATCAAACTCCTGGCAGTGAGCAGAGTTTATCCTGAAATCCTGCATTCTAACCATTGGGTCGCTACGGAATGGGATGGAATAGAATATAGAATAGAATATAGCATATATATAAGGGTAAGGATAGAATAGAGAATAGAATAGAACAGAGTAGAATATAATAGAATAATGGAATAGAATAGAATAGAATATAGAATAATAAGAGAAGAGAAGAGAATAATGGAATAGAATAGAATATAGAAGAGAATAGAATAGAATATAGAAGAATAAGGATAATAGAATAGATAATAGAATAATGGAATGGAATAAATAGAACAGAATAATAGAATAGAATATAGAAAAGAAGAGAGAAGAATGGAATAGAATTGAATTGAATAGAATATATAATATAGAAGGATAAGGATAAGGATAAGAATAGAATAGAAGAGAGAGAAATAGAAGAGAGAAAAATGGAATGGAATAGAATAAGAATAGAATAGAATAATGGAATGGAATAGAATATAGAATGAGGAGAAGAATTGAATTGAGTAGAATAGATTAGAATAATGGAATGGAATAGAATATAGAATAAGAATAGATTCTAGAAGAATATAGAATATAAAAAATGGAAGGGAATGAAATAGAATAATAGCAATAGCACTTAGGCAGCCTAGAAAATAAAGATATAGGCAGTCCTCATTGGGAGCAGCAGTTCGGTCGCCCGGCGAAGCTACGTGACCACGGTTGCAATCAAGCCTCACCTTTCCTCGGCTTTGCACCTTGCAAAGTTCGCAGATGTGACAGTTGTTCCGTTTCCCTCACCCTCACCACCGCGAATGGTCGTTGCCTGAGGCGGTTGCTTAGACGAGGACTTTCCGTGTTAAGAGGAGGATACTTCTTTTCCTTCCTCAGATGGTACCTGAAGATGCTGCAGTGCCTTCAGTGCCGACAGTGGTTCCACGAAGCCTGCACGCAGTGCCTGAACCACCCCATGCTCTTTGGAGATCGGTAGGTGCGACCGGAATCCTGCTGGCTGGGGAGGAAGGGTTTTGTAGTCCAGACGCTGCCGAAGGCAACAGCTGGGGTGGGAAGCCTGATAAACTACACTGCTCAAAAAAATCAAGGGAACACTGAAAGAACCCATCCTAGATCTGAATGAATGAAATATTCTCATTGAATACTTTGTTCTGTCCAAAGTTGAATGTGCACATAACAGCAGGTGGAATTGATTGTCCATCTGTGTGGCTTCCTAAGTTTGATTTCACAGAAGCTTGATTGACTTGGAGTTATATTGTGTTGTTTAAGTGTCCCCTTTATTTTTTTGAGCAGTATAATTCTTGCATCCATCTAAAAAGTAATAACCGGAGCCTGTTCTCTCTTGTTTTCCTCTCTCACCGACTTCTACAGATTTTATATTTTCTACTGCACGGTTTGTAATCAGGGACCGGAGTATCTCAAACGTTTACCTTTGAGATGGTAAGATCTGCTTCTCTCCCACACACCCAAATAAAAAGAATTTCCATTCATGTATCTTATTGCACCAGGCACCATCCATCCATCCATTCATCCATTCATTCATTCATTCATTCATTCATTCATTTGATTTGTATGCCGCCCCTCTCCGCAGACTCGGGGCGGCTAACAACAATGATAAAAAACAACATTTAACAATCCAATTTAATAAAACAACTAAAAACCCTTATTATAAAAAACAAACATACACACAAACATACCATACATAACTTGTAATGGCCTAGGGGAAGGAATATCCTAATTCCCCCATGCCTGGCGACAAAGGTGGGTCTTGAGTAATTTGCGAAAAACAAGGAGGGTGGGTGCCGTTCTAATCTCTGGGGGGAGTTGATTCCAGAGGGCCAGGGCCACCACAGAGAAGGCTCTTCCCCTGGGGCCCACCAAACAACATTGTTTGGTCGACAGGACCCGGAGAAGGCCAACTCTGTGGGACCTTATCGGCCGCTGGGATTCGTGCGGTAGAAGGCGGTTCCGGATGTATTCTGGCCCAATGCCATGTAGGGCTTTAAAGGTCATGACCAACACTTTTTAATTGTGACCGGAAACCGATCGGCAGCCAGTGCAGGTCACGGAGTATTGCAGAAACGTGGGCGAATCTAGGGAGCCCCACGATGGCTCTCGTGGCCGCATTCTGCACGATCTGAAGTTTTAACTCTTGTGGTGTTTGTGTGCGTAAGAAGGAATTGGCAAAGCGAGTTATTTATACCATGGTGAGCTTCTTCCAGGGGTGAAATCCAATTTATTTTTTTTACTACCGGTTCTGTGGGCAGGGTGTGTCTGGGTGACCGTGGCTTGGGCAGGATACTGCAAAATCCCCATTCCCACCCACTCCAGAAGAAGTATACTCTATTCTTCTATATTCTATTCTATTCTTCTTCTTATATTCTGTATTCTTCCTGCAATCGTTTCCTTCATTGTCTCCTCTGTTTCTTGAAACCACAAACACACAGGGTCGACATCGTGCACCTTGCCATCTACAACCTGGGCGTGCAAAGCAAGAAGAAATATTTCAACTTTGAGGAGATCTTGGCCTTCGTCAATCACCGCTGGGACCATTTTCAGCTCGGCAAGGTGGGTGGGGGCCAGCCTCAAATCCCTCTCTTTATAATTTGCTTCTCTTCTTCTCCCCCCCCCCCCCCCGTTTGAAACATTTGAGTTTTCTATAATTTGCTAACTTCCTCTGGAGCCGTTCTTATGAAATGAGTCCTATAAGCTGCCTTGGTTAATGGATAGATATTTAGATGTTCTGTGCATGGAAGTAGGGCAGGATTGGGGCTATATGGCAAAGGGTGGATTCTCCACTTCTCTCTATCTATCTATCTATCTATCTATCTATCTATCTATCTATCTATCTATCTATCTATCTATCTTATCTATCTATCTATCTATCTATCTTATCTATCTATCTTATCTATCTATCTATCTTATCTATCTTATCTATCTATCTATCTATCTATCTTATCTATCTATCTATCTATCTATCTTATCTATCTATCTATCTTATCTATCTATCTATCTTATCTATCTATCTATCTATCTATCTATCTATCTATCTATCTATCTATCTATCTATCTATCAGATTTGTATGCCGCCTCGCTCCGCAGACTCGGGGCGGCTCACAGCAATAATAATACAATGTAAACAAATTTAATATTTAAGTTTAAGTTAATTTAAAACCCCAATTTAAAAACCAATCATACATACTAACATACCATGCATAAATTTTATAAGCCTAGGGGGAGGGAAAGTCTCAATTCCCCCATGCCTGATGACAGAGGTGGATTTTAAGGAGCTTACGAAAGGCAAGGAGGGTGGGGGCAACTCTGATATCTGGGGGGAGTTGGTTCCAAAGGGTCGGGGCCGCCACAGAGAAGGCTCTTCCCCTGGGTCCCGCCAAACTACATTGTTTAGTTGACGGGACCCAGAGAAGGCCAACTCTGTGGGACCTAACTGGTCACTGGGATTCGTGTGGCAGAAGGCGGTCCCGGAGATATTCGGTATTTGGTATCAAATCTGCAATCTTGAGGTGTGCAAAGATAAATTCTCCAAATTTTTCCTTTCTTCCCTGTCGGGATGGTAATTTAAGAGCTGACCACCAGCTACGATGATGCACTGATGTAATGATGGGAACGAGCCGGCAAGATTTTTGGCTGTTATCCTTTTAAGAGCCTGTATAATAAAATAACAACAATAGCGATAGAGTTGGAAGAGACTTTGGGGGGGGGGGTCCTCTACTCCAACCCCCTGCCTAGGCAGGAAACCCTACACTACTTCAGACAGATGGTTATCCAACATCTTAAAAACTTCCAATGCTGGAGCATTCACAACTTCTAGAGGCAAGCTGTTCCACTGGTTAATTGTTCGAACTCTCAGGAAATATTTCCCCAAAACAAGATTCCAGCAAAAAGCTGGGACAAGCAAGAATAGATCCACAAAATTCCACAGAAGATTAGAGAATGATCTAATGGATGCTGGATTAGGCACAATTTTGGCTTAGTCTTTCAAAGGCATTCTTAGGTTGGCGCGAAAAGCTAATTTGGGGATAATCTTGCCTTAAAATCTCTTCCCCAGTTGACTGCAACCCCTGTGGCAGAACGAGGTCCTCTTCTTCTAGAGGCACTAAACAGTTACAAAAGCAGGTGAGTGTCAGGTGAGGTTATTATTATTATTATTATTATTATTATTATTATTATTATTTATTAGATTTGTATGCCGCCCTTCTCCGAAAACACAGCGTACAGTACAAATCTAATACATTGGTACCTCGTGATACGAACCCCTTGTGATACGAACACTTCGAGATACGAAACCGGGGTTCAAAAAATTTTTGCCTCTTCTTACGAACTTTTTTCGCCTTACGAACCCACTGCAGATCGCAAAATGGCGTTCTGCTGAGCGCCGCCGCCCGGCTGTCACCTTTTAAAGCAGCCGGGGGACTTCTTGGCGTTCTCTCGAACCTGAACCCGAACTTCCGGGTTCGGGTGAACGCCGAGAAGCCCCCCAGCTGTTTTAAAAGGTGACAGCCGGGCAGCGGCGCCCAGCGGAGCGCCATTTTGGGATTTTTCCCCCCTCTTGCACGTATTAATCGCTTTTACATTGTTTCCAATGAGAAACATTGTTTCGTGTTACAAACTTTTCGCCTTACGAACCTCCTTCCGGAACCAATTCGGTTCGTAAGACGAGGTATTACTGTACATTAAAAAAAACTATAGCTAAAAACCCTATGTATGGAGGGTGGGGACAGTACAAATCTCTGGGGGGAGTTGATTCCAGGGGCCTGGGGCCCCCACAGAGAAGGCTCTTCCCCTAGGCCCCGCCAAGCGACATTGTCTGGTTGACGGGACCAGGAGAAGGCCGACTCTGTGGGACCCCATGGTGCTCTCTGAGCCTGGTGGTTTTCTTGCAGACGTTTCATTACCTTACTAGATGACATTATCAGTGCTAGAAGGGAGTGGAGAAGAGGAGAAGGAGGAATTGTAGGGTCCCTGAGCTCGGTAGGTTTCATGCAGCCGTTTCTTTCCTCGTTGAACCAAGATGTCTTGGTTTGTCTCGGTGGCTTTTCAGGTTTCTGTGCGGGAAGGAAATCAAGAAAAAAAAATGCATCTTTCGACTCCGGGTTCGAGTCCCCCCGAATCCTCCCAGCAAACTCCTCCCGGACAAGGTTACAAGACGGAGCGAGACCAAGAAAAAGGGGAAAGTCAAACCTCCCCAGAAAAACAGGTCTGTAGAAGTCAGTCGAGGCTCTTAACTTCACAGCCTTCGAGTTCTCCCTTCGGTCTTCGTGCCACCTGGTCTGATTCCTTGTCTTCTTCTCTCTCTTTTTTTGTGGTCTTTCCCCACCCTCCCTCTCCAGTTCGCTGCCGCATCAATCCCAGCACGAACGCAAAAGGAAAACACCCAAATTTCTCTTGGAGGATGCCATTCCAAGTGTCAGTTGGCTAAAATGATGGGCTCTGCGGTTGGGGATTGGTTCCACGTTTTTTGTGGGGCTGGGGGAAGAGGATTGGTGAGGGGTTTTTTTTGCAAATTATTTTCCCTACTTGAGAATGCTGGCTAATGGCTTTTGTTGTTTTCTCTCTCTTTCTCTCTGTCCCACTCTGTGTGTTTATCTCTCTCTATATATATATTTCTTTCTGTCCCCCTTCTCTTTTTCTCTCTGTTTTTCTCTCTTGCTTTCTTTCTGTCCCTCCTCTCTTTCTCTCTTTTTCTCTGTCCCTCTCTCTGTGTGTTTTTTCTCTCTCTGTTTTTCTCTCTTGCTTTCTTTCTGTTCCCCCTCTCTTTCTCTCTTTTTCTCTGTCCCTCTCTCTGTCCCCTGTCTCTTACTCTCTCTGTCCCTCTCTCTCTCTGTTTTTTCTCTGTTTTTCTCTCTTGCTTTCTGTTCCCTCTCTCTTTCTTTTTCTCTGTCCCTCTCTCGATTTCTCTCTGTCCCCTCTTTCTTACTCTCTCTGTCCCTCTCTCTCTCTGTTTTTCTCTCTCTCTGTTTCTCTCTCTGCTTTTCTCTCTTGCTTTCTTTCTGTCCCTCTCTCTTTCCCTCTTTCTCTCTCCCACCCTCCCTCTCTCTGTTTCTATCTCTGCTTTTCTCTCTCTTGCTTTCTTTCTGTCCCTTTCTCTCTTTATCTCTGCCCCTCTCTCTGTTTCTCTCTGCTACCCCCCTCTCTGTTTCTCTCTGTGTCCCTCCCTCCCTCTCTCTTTCTCTCTCTCCTTTTTCCTTCCTAACACAGAGTGATTTTGCCTCGGCTTGGAGCACCAACCATCACCTGGCCTGCATCTTTGATTTCTCGCTGGATGAAATCCAGAGTCTAAAAAGGTAACACCTTGTAGACTGCGCCCGTGCCTTAGTGCTTAATTCCTGAACCTTGTGGATAAAAAGACTCATTTGTACACCCACGCCAAAGTGCTTTGGTACATTTCGTGTACTCTTACCTATCACATTCATGTTTTTTAATCCTTATTTTAATATAACTACCCTTTAAGAAGAAAAATCCAAATTTACTTCTCTTCAAACAATTAAAAATATGGGTGAATAGTGCGGTCAGGCGGTAGGGAAAGCAAGTAGAATGCTTGGCTGCATAACTAGAGGTATAACAAGCAGGAAGAGGGAGATTGTGATCCCGCTGTATAGAGGGCTGGTGAGACCACATTTGGAATAATACTGTGTTCAGTTCTGGAGACCTCACCTAAAAAAAGAGATGGATCAAATTGAACGGGTCCAAAGACGGGCTACAAGAATGGTGGAAGGTCTTAAACATAAAACGTATCAGGAAAGACTTCATGAACTCCATCTGTATAGTCTGGAGGACAGAAGGAAAAGAGGGGGACAGGATTGAAACATTTAAATATGATAAAGGGTTAAATAAGGTTCAGGAGGAAAGTGTTTTTAACAGGAAAGTGAACACAAGAACAAGGGGGCACAATCTGAGGATAGTTGGGGGGAAAATCAGAAGCAATGTGAGAAAATATGATTTGACTGAAAGAGTACTAGATGCTTGGAACAAACTTCCAGCAGACGTGGTTGGTCAATCCACAGTCACTGAATTGAAACATGCCTGGGATAAACATAGATCCATCCTAAGATAAAATACAGGAAATAGTATAAGGGCAGACTAGATGGACCATGAGGTCCTTTTTCTGCCGTCAATCTTCTGTGTTTCTATATCAATACATATCAGCTATGACAACATCAATTCCATCTGTACTGTGGGGTCCTTGTTGCTCTCTCTCAGCTTGTTTCGTTCTCTTGCAGCCGTTTCATTGCTCTGCTTTCTCCCTCTTTTCTAGCACCAGTTCGGGCCAGGGGTTCCTCTCCGATGTTGACTCCACGGACTGCATCAGCACATCTGGATCGGCCTCAACGAGTTTCTCCTTAGAATCGAGGTGACCCAGGTTCCTTTAGAAATGGGTGGGGGGGAGGCTTTTTTTTTCTTTTTAAAAAGGCATTTTAGCCCCAGAAAGTTGTATCCCGGTTAGTCCTGGCCTCGCCATTGCAATTGAGACCCAATTTTAAGCGAGATGCCCCCTGATGTCATGACTGGTCTCCTGCCATTGTCTCAGACTGCACCTGACCTGCAAAAAAATAACACTGAAATTTTAGTTCGAGAAAGCTTCCTCCGTGGACCGGACTGGGAAAGGTTTTATGTGCTGCCTGCGTTCTGCAGATGGGGCTTTGCTTTTTTTGCGCTGACTGGTTGCTGGCTGCTATGACCCAGCTACACATTCTGACATTTCCTCTTCAACTTCGGAGCTCTCGGATTGCCTTCATGCTGAGCCTGACTCCCACGCTGCCTCCTCTTCCTCCTCTTCCTCTCCTCCTCCTCTTCCTTTTCTTCTTCCTCTTCTTCCTCCTCCTCCTCTTCCTCTTCTTCCTCTTCTCCTCCTCCTCCTCTTCCTTTTCTTCCTCCTCTTCTTCCTCCTCCTCCTCTTTCTTCTCCTCTTCTTCCTCTTTCTCCTCCTCCTCTTCCTTTTCTTCCTCCTCCTCTTGCACCTCTTCCTCTTCCTTCTTCCTCCTCTTCCTTCTCTTCTTCTTCCTCCTCCTCCTCTTTCTCCTCTTCTTCCTCTTTCTCCTCCTCCTCTTCCTTTTCTTCCTCCTCCTCCTCTTGCACCTCTTCCTTCTTCCTCCTCTTCCTCTTCCTTCTCCTCTTCTTCTTCCTCCTCCTCTTGCTCCTCTTTCTCCTCTTCTTCCTCTTTCTCCTCCTCCTCTTGCACCTCTTCCTTCTTCCTCCTCTTCCTTCTCCTCTTCTTCCTCCTCCTCCTCTTGCTCCTATTTCTCCTCTTCCTCTTTCTCCTCCTCCTCCTCTTCCTCATAATGATTTGGCTGCTGGAGGGGCTGTTGGCTGAGAGGCCAACACAGACTAGGCGTTGCGAAACATTGCCTTGCTCCCCAGCCCTAAGAAGCCCCTCTTTTCTTACTGTCTTTTGGCAGGACAAACGTTGGGAGCCGCAAGCGCAAAATCTCTGCTAAAACCTACGTGCCTTTCGATGCCAAGAAGAAACCCTCCGAGCACCTCCACGGTCTCATCCCCGTCCCCTCCTTGGACGGCAGTGACCGGGCCAGCAGTTTGGATCGCCCGGAGAACGCCATCGACTGCCAGACTTTGGAAAGCTTGAGCGAAGACGATTTGTCCCTCTCTCACCTCCAGTCGTCCATCAGCAGCTATTTCGGAGCCACCGGCCGGTTGATTTGCGGAGAGAAATATCAAGTGTTGGCTCGGAGGATCAGCCCAGAGGGGAAAGTGGAGTATCTCGTGGAGTGGGAGGGCAGCACCCCCTACTGATGGGTGTCGGGGCCTGCCGCGTGAAGCCATAAGCGAGGAACTAGGGTGGGAATGCAATTGAAGGGGGAACAGTTTGCCCTGCCCTGCTTTGGGGAGTATCTGTTCAAGGCTCCATTTCCAACAGTCCCTGTTGTAGACCCTTTTGGGGTTCGGCTGGGAAGGATGGAAGGGGTAGCTTAGCGATCAATGATCGCTCAACCTTAGCTCCGTGTGGACGTTTGGGACAAAAAGGGGGAGCGAATTCCCCATAGAAATGACATCACTTGGGCAAGATTGGCTCCATATAACACGGCACTTACTGTTACTGTATTTTTCGGAGTATAAGAAGAAGCACCTTAGTTTTGGGGGAGGAAAATAGGGGGGGTGGAAATCTGCCTACCAGGTATTCAACTGGCTAGAGTCCTTAATCTGGTCAGCTTCAGCACATTATTTTATCCCCTGGTTAGGGCTTTAAAAAAAAACTTATTTGGAGAGAATGAAAAAAAAAAGCCTGCAAAGACTTAGGGCTTGGAAAGTGTTCTTCGCAAAGAGTAACAATGAAAGAGCTTGCAAGCCCGGAAGAATTGGGAACATTGTCAGCACCTGGTTAGGGCTCGAAACTAACATTCAGATCAAGTAGAGCAATTTAAAACAAACCCTGCAAATACTTAGGGCTTAGAAAACATTCTTCACAGAGAGTAACAATGAAAGAGCTTGCAAGCGGGTAAGACCTGGGAAAATCATTAGCACCTGGTTAGGGCTGGAAAGAAGCATTCGAGCAAGTTAGAGCAATGAAAAAAAAACCCCTGCAAAGACTTAGGGCTTGGAAAACATTCTTTGCAGAGAGTAACAATGAAAGAACCTGCAAGGTTTAGAGCTGGGAAGATCGTTAGTACCTAGTTAGGGCTGAAAAGAAAAAACCTACATTCAGAATATAAGATGCACCTGAATTTTCAGCCTCTTTTAGGGAAGAAAACGGTGCGTCTTATACTCCGAAAAATACGGTATTTTTGTCCCCCTCGATAAAGGATAGCGAGAGATCACACCTCGATAGGATCCAGGAAGGGGAAGAATGGGTAAACCCTGCTTAGCAGGTGGGATGAGCAGAGAGTTGGAAAGCAGGCTGAGAGGATGGCTGGTGGAGGAAGGATGAAGCCAAAGGGTGAGATTTAAAAACACCTCTAAGCTCCTGGGTGCATCCCAGTATTGGGTTGCTACCGGAATGGGACGGGGGGGGCGCTGTCCCAGTAGCAAAAACAGCTGAGTGGTGCATGTGTCGTCATGAGATTCATCTTCTACACATGTGCCAAAAGCCAAATCTCATATGAGGACCCATGCACGAGCGAGATCTCGCCGATTTTCACCTATTTTTTTTCAAGCAAGCAAAAAGAAAGGGCAGAAATTTCATGCTCGTGCCTCTCACATGAGATTTGGCTTCTGGTGCATGCGCAGAAGATGAAACTTGCGCCGACACACACACGGGCGTGCACTGGATCACAGAGTGCACCAGTAACGGCAGCGACAAGGAGGCCTTGCCTGGTGCACCCCAACAGACCCTTCCTAAACTGGGTTGCAGTTTTAATGTGACGGCGGGGGTGGGTGGGAAGAGATTAATAAATGCACTAAAGATGCACACATCTGGATTGTTGTCCACTTAATTGGAAGTGGACCTCTGGTGGGGGAGCTTCCTACCCTGTCCATTTTGGCTCGTGGCTTGCCATTTTTTGACTGCTGTAGGATGAAAAAAGCCAAAACTTTGGTCATCACTGCAGGCAGGATGGTTCGTTTATGACAAATGTCTCAACAAGAGGCAGGTCCCAGTTTAGAAAAAGCACAAAACTAGCTGTTGCGTTTTACTTTGCCAAGATTCCCTCCCCCCCCCTTTAAATTTACAAGTGCCTCTCTCCAAATATATACTGCTCAAAATAGATAAATAAAGGGAACGCTCAAAGAACACATCCTAGATCTGAATGAATGAAATATTCTCCTTGAATACTTTGTTCTGTACAAATTTGAATGTGCACAACAGCATGTGTGATGGATTGTCCATCAGCGTTGCTTCCTAAGTGGACAGTTTGATTTCACAGAAGTTTGATTTACTTGGAGTTATATTGTGTTGTTTAAGTGTTCCCTTTATTTTTTTTGAGCGGTATATATATGCTGTTATCCCCAGAGGGAAAGATTTGCAGAGCAATTCTGAATCTTAATTATATTTCCCTGCTCCCCTTTGCACAGTTGGAGGCCCCTGCAGACAAGAGAGGGCTTTTCAAAATATATATACTCTTCTTCTCCCTCCCTTAAAGGATTTATTTGTATTTTTAAATATTTTAATTATTATTATTTTTTGCATTGGTTTGGACTGATCTTGTAAACGCTTCTATGCACCTTCCCCAAGTCAAGGCTGCTGCATTTTTAATAAATGGTCTTTTTGTGCGTTTGTTCTCTTCAAACCGTAATGAATGTGTTAGAGGTACAACTATTAAAAAAAAAAGAATATTGGAAACTTGGCCATATTTTTGTATTAGTAGCACTGCGTGAATAGTTGATGGAATATGGGTAAGCGCTAAGAGAAGGGAATGGGGTTGGGACAATGAGCAGGCTGATAAAATTTGAGATTTTTTAAAAAAGATCTGGATATGAAGGAGCAATATTAAGCAGAGGCGGGTCACAAACACAATGCTTGGGGAACGGAAGAAAATGGAGTTGCATAGAATGAGAGAAAATGAAATTGGACATTAGCCTACCTGAATTCATTTCTATATCTGGATATCTGTTGACTTCACGGATATCTAATCACACTGGGTTTGAGGGCAAAAATATAGAAGCTGCAGGAGTTCTTTGCTATTGTTTTCTTCCTCACCTTCCCTCCCTCCTATCGTCTGTCTGTCTGTCTACCTATCTATAAACCTACCTACCTACCTACCTACTTACAATCGCTCTCCCTCTCCATCCATGATCTATCTACCTACCTATCTACCTACCTACTTACAGTCGCTCTCCCTCTCCATTCATCATCTACCTACCTACCTACCTACCTACCTATCTACTTACAGTTGCTCTCCCTCTCTCCATCCATCATCTACCTACCTACCTATCTCTATCTATTTATAGTCACTCCCTCTCTCCATCCATCATCTACCTACCTACCTACCTACTTAGTCGCTCTCCCTCTCCATCCATCATCTACCTACCCACCTACTTATCTACCTACTTACAGTCGCTCTTCCTCTCCATCCATCATCTATCTACCTACCTATCTACTTAGTCGCTCTCGCTCTCCATCAATCACCTACCTACCTATCTGTCTATCTATCTACTTACAGTTGCTCTCCCTCTCTCCATCCATCATCTACCTACCTACCTATAGTCGCTCCCTCTCCATCCATCATCTACCTACCTATCTATCTACTTACAGTCGCTCTCGCTCTCCATCAATCATCTACCTACCTTTCTATCTATCTATCTCTATTTATAGTCGCTCCCTCTCTCCATCCATCACCTACCTACCTACCTACTTACAATCGCTCTCACTCTCTCCATCTATCTATCCATTCATCCATCCATCCACCCGGGAAGAGTCGTCCCGTTAGCCCCGCATAGCGGCTTCGTTTGGAAGCACGGAAATATGGTACTCATCCATCCAGGGTCACCCGCTTGGGAGTGGGCGGGGATTTCGTCTTTTTCTCCAACCCTGCCGGATTTGTCCATCCAATCAGCAATCGTCACCGCCGCCGACACAGAGGGTTTCCACCGCGCCTGCGCAGGCTGCGGACCCAAAAGGGGCCCTGCCGCTCCTCGCCGAATTCTCGCGAGACGTCCCCCCTTCTCTTTTTTCCCCAAGATGGCGGCGGGAGAGGTGGAGGCTGCGCTGGCGCTGCTGAGTCGGGTCGCCGCGCTGGAAGAGCCGCTGGAGGAGCTGCGGGCGCTGCGGGTGGCCGTGCAGGCTCTGCCCCTCGACGCCCTCCGGGAACGAGGGCCTGGTTACCCTTTAGCCGGGCTCTTCGTCCTCATGGCCCGCGGGGATACGTAAGAGCGAATGGGGAGGGGTCTCCTCACATCAAAGGGGCTAGTCCTCATGGAGGAGTTGGGGTCGTGCTGGGGCGCTGTGAAGTTGGGGGGTGCATGGGGCCGAATTTCAAGATCACAGGCTGACAGGTGCATGCACAATTGGGTGTGCATATATATATATGTATACACATGTATGTGTGGTGTGTGTGTAGATATACATGAGAATATATATATATATATGCAAAATATGTTATACATATATACACACACACATACATATACATATTTATACATAAATCCTGTACGTATTTACATGATACAAATATGTGCCATTCATTCCTATATATTTCTGTCTGTCCATCTATCATCCATCCATTCATCTATATACATACATACATACATACACACATCCTGTATGTACGTGTATAGATACCAATATGTGCCATACATACCTATATATGTCTATCTTCCATTCCTATCTATCTTATCTATGTATGTATGTATCTATCTGCCTGCCCGCCTACCTACCTACTCACATTTATACACACATCCTGTATGTATATGTATAGATACCAATATGTGCCATACATACCTATATGTCTGTCTGTCTGCCTATCTCTATATCACTTATATTACATATGCATAAACATGCACACATACACATAAATACAAATACACAAATCTGTGTGTATGCTTTTCCATATTATGTGGATGTAGAAAGTTGCGGGGAGTTTTTTAGTTGTAAACATGCTTGGTCTCGGGTCCCTCCTTTCTTTCTCTGCCTGTCTCCAAAATGTTGCTTTATAAATGTGGAAGCTCTTGAAGTGAGCGTAACAATGTTAAGGGAAGGCGGCGGCAGCAGAATGGGAAAGTGATTGGTCTGATTTTATGCATAGTTAGTGCCAGGTGCTTGGGAAAAGTTTTGGAAAGGGTGTGATTAGCTTTCATGGAGAGTCCTTTAGGGGAAGAAGCCTTTGATCTTAATGACAACCAGTTTCTACCTTGAAAATTGGTATCAAGAATTTTCATAAAGGAGAGAGGTTGTTTATTTTGCACTGTATTGTGGGTTGCTCCTGGTTTGGACCGATTCTTAGAACCAGTAACACCAGTGGTGGGAGGCCCTGCCCACCCACATGAGACACTTCTATATATGCGCAGAAACATTGCATGCCCAAGCATGTGCACGAACCAGTGGCAAAATGTTTTACAACCCACCACTGGATGATGCCTTTCATTTCATTGGCACAAACACCTCCGTTTCCCTTTCTCTTGCAAGCAGTGAGCAGATCTCTTTATGTCTGTCGATCTTGGAGAGATTCCTGCAAGTCATGGATCCCTTGGATGTAATCCAAAACTTTGGGGAGGAGCTTCAGAAGGGCCTCTTCCACCAGGATGATTCAGTCAAAATCCTAACCATCTCCCAAGTACGTGTTACAATTTCTAGTTTTGCTATCTCCTCAAGGAGAATTAAGAATTGAGGTGTTTATCCTGCCGTGAGCTTCTCTGTTTTTATGGATGTGTTGCAGGTGTCCAAAACAACATTTGGAGGTGATTTATTTATTTATTTATTTAATCATTCATTCATTCATTCATTTATTTATATGCATGCCACCCCTCTCCGGAGATTCGGGGCGGCTAACAGCAATAATAAAACAGCGTACAATAATAATCCAATACTAAAAACGATTAAAAACCCATTAATATAAAAACCAAACATACATACAGATATACCATGCATAAAATTGTAAAGGCCTAGGGGGAAAGAGTATCTCAATTTCCCCATGCCTGGCGGCAGAGGTGGGTTTTAAGTAGCTTACGAAAGGCAAGGAGGGTGGGGGCAATTCTAATCTCTGGGGGGAGTTGGTTCCAGAGGGGTGGGGCCGCCACTGAGAAGGCTCTTCCCCTGGGTCCCGCCAAGCGTCATTGTTTAGTTGACGGGACCCGGAGAAGACCCACTCTGTGGGACCTAACTGGTTGCTGGGATTTGTGCAGCAGAAGGCGGTCCCTGAGATATAGGTAGTCCTTAACTTACAGCCACAATTGAGCCCAAATTTTTTGTTGCTAAGCAAGACATTTGTTAGGGTGTCCAGAAAACATGGAAAACAGGGAAATTAGGGAATTTGTGAAAAAAACAGAATCAATCAGGGAAAAAAACCAAATTGTATTAAAATGTTTAAAAGTCAGGGAAAAATCATGTAAAAAAAAATAACGGATCAAGCTGCCTGGCAGAGTCATGCAAGAATGAGCATAACTCTTGCAAAACTTGCTTCCTCAGCTACTGATATTTCTCCATGGCTTAGCGTTTTGGTATGACATCATCTACGACTGCACTTTAACTAGATCGCAAGTTACAAGGAAATGTCAGGAAAATATCAGGGAATTTCAAAATGCTTTCCCACTGGACACCTTCGTTCATTAACTAGATTCTGCCCCACTTTGCAGCCTCTCTTGTCACAGTTGCTAAGTGAACCATTACAGTTGTTAAGTTAGTGATATGGTTCTTTTATTTTTCTCTTCCACACATCAAATAATTACATCACCATAAACAAAACTTCATTAAAAAATCACCGAAAATACCTTACTTTGGTTTCCATCTAAATCTTTACTACCAATGTCTGCCGGTCTGGACTTCCATTATCTTTTCACTCAGTCCTCTTTTACCTTCCCTTAGTAGTCATAAGTCTGAAAAATGGTCATAACTCATTTTTTTCAGTGCCGTTGTAACTTTCAGTGGTCACTAAATGAACTGTTGTAAAGTGGAGGACTATCTGTACTTTTAAAGACCCACCTCTGCTGGCAGGCTTGGGGCCATTGAAATTTTAATTCCTTGCCCCACCCAATAAATGAACGTGTGATGTATTATGTATGAATGTGTTGTTCACTTTTAGTTATGGGGATTTTAATCTGTGATGTTATCTAGATTTCTACATGTTGTGAGCCGCCCCGAGTCCCAGGAGTAGGCAGCACAGAAATCAAATGACTAAATAAATAAATCTACATTGTGCATTAATTTTGTCCTGTTTGGTGTTTTAATTACAATTATCATCTTTACATTTTTTGGCTGATAGATGCAACGCAAATGCTTGGAGTGATTATTTTTTTAACTTTCGGTTTACGAAACCGCAAGGCAGTATAAAAAAATAGCAGAGAGGACAGCTAAGAATGAGACTTAAAAGACCAAAACGCAGCGACCGATTAGGTCTCACCGAGTCAGCCTTCTCCAGGTCCCATCAACGAGACAGTGTTGCTTGGCGGAACCTAGGGGAAGAGCCTTCTCTGTGGGGGCTCCAGCCCTCTGGAATCAGCTCCCCCCAGGAGATTCATACTGCCCCCACCCTCCTTGCCTTCTGTAAGAGTCTGAAGACTCAGGTATGCTGCCAGGCTTGGAGCCCTAGACTATTATTGAATGGGAACGAGTGATTTTTAATATTACTAGGGTTTTTAGAGTAATTATTTAAGTTAATCGGATTTCAGATGCTTATATTGTGCTATGTTTTTAAATATGTTGTAAGCCGCCCCGAGTCCTCGGAGCGGGGCAGCATATAAATGCAATGAATGAATGTAAGATTAGTCAATGTCCAATGACTGAATTATATTGTATCCCTAGGTCGGAAGAGTCGTTGAAGACACTGTTGCTGTCAGAGAAATCCTTAACACTCCTGAATTGCTGAGGCAGATTGTCTATTGCATCGCTGCCGAGAAAATAGCAGTGGCGAAAGAGGTCAGTGCTTAGGATTGGGAGGAAGGGAAGGCCATCTAACTTCTGCCGCACGAATCCCAGCGACCGGTTAGCTCCCACAGAGTTGGCCTTCTCCGGGTCCCATCGACTAAGCAATGTCGTTTAGTGGGACCCAGGAGAAGAGCCTTCTCTGTGGCGGCCCTGACCCTCTGGAACCACTCCCCCCAGATATCAGAGTTGCCCCCACCCTCCTTGCCTTTCGCAAGCTCCTTAAAACCCACCTCTGTTGTCAGGCATGGGGGAATTGAAATTTCCCTTCCCCCTAGGCTTATAGAATTTATAGATGGTATGCTTGTATGTATGAGTGGTTCTTTAAATTGGGGTTTTTTAGATTATTTTTAATATTAGATTTGTTTTCATTGTCTTTTCATTGTTGTTAGCCGCCCCGAGTCTTTGGAGAGGGGCAGCATACAAATCAAATCAAATAAATAAATTAAATTAAATTAAATTAAATTAAATTAAATTAAATAAATTAAATAAAAATTAAATTAAATTAAATTAAATTAAATTAAATTAAATAAATAAATAAATAAATTCAACTTGATAAATGTCATAAATTACAAATCTCCCCATGTATTGGGCCAGTTGCGCTTCCTAAGTCCTGGCAAGTGGTTTGGAAGCAAACCACTTCCAAAAATCTTGCCAAGAACAATGCAGGGATTTGTCAAGGATTAAGCACAAGACGCAAAGGCGCGCCTCCCACCCACCCCTGAAAAATCTAAATTATGGGTAGCCATGGGCTCTGGGGCACTGCATTCCCAGTGTCTGTTTTTTCAACTCCAGAATAGATCCTACAAGAACCATCTATGGGATCTCCCTGCTGAATCTCTTAGAAAGAAAATGAATATATTCAATTATGTACCAGCTTAGACCTCTTCCCAGAACTGTAGTCAAAACTATTCCATTTTTAAAATGAAAATATAATATTTATTAAAGATAAATGGGGGGGGGGGTGGCGGTAGTATACATAAAATAAAAAGGACTGTGCTGATATCAATACAAATGTATATAAATTTTGAATATACAGTTATAAATCAGAATACACACATATCTATAAAAGGAAAGAAAGCTAAAGAGAAAGAGAAGGAAGAAAAGAAAAAAGAGGGTGAAAGAAGGCGAGAAATAAAAAGAGAGAGAAAAAGGAAGAAAGAAAAGTAGTAAATTCATATCTGTAAATTTATTGAGTTTCGTAGATGGTGTCAACTTATCTGTTGACCCAGTTACTCTACAGCTTTTAAGATCTTATAGATAAAAATTTTCTAAACTTAGGTTAGAGTTAAGATTTTTTTCGCAGAACTATTTCTGGATTAATTCGAAAGTCAAATGAGTGCCTTTCTCTAGGTCTCTGACTTATTTGTCAAGGATCCATTAAAAGAGTCATTTGCTACGAGATGGGTGGTAAATAAATTCAATTAAAAAACCCAATGTGCTATACTACATGTCCCCATTGTATAAAGGCTTTCCTCCTTCTGGAAAATATTTTTCGGAGAACGGTTAGGTATTTCATCTTAACCCGCTGGGGTGGACAGAGAGAGTTTTGTATTCAGATTGTGCGACTGTTGTGCCTTTTGCTAATTCAGGGTCTCTGCACCCCAACGTATGCATAGCTGTGCGGCTCCTGTTTTCATCGACAACATTGTTTCTTAGGCCATCAAATCTTTGTCCAGGATAGCACAATCGCCAGAGGGCTTGGAAGTTTTGCTGGCGGGCAATTTGCTGATCGACTTGAAAAACGTCATGGCGAAGAGCGACATCATACGCTATCGTGTGTATGAGGCAAGTGTTAAGGGTTGTTTTTTTAAAAAATAAATTTAAGCCTAGCCCAGGGGTCGGCAACCTTAAACACTTAGAAAGCCACTTGGACCCATTTCCCAAAGAAAAGAAAACTCCGGGAACCACAAAACCCTTCCTGTATCCAACTATTTCCTGAGCGACCACAAAACTAGCATAAATAGTTGAATTAAAGAATTTTTTCTTTTCTTGGATTTATCCACAGTTGAAAAGCTCAATTAATTGTGTGCCGGTGGGTGTCACACATTGACAGTATTTTGAGCGACAGGGAGCCGCCGCAGAGGGAATAAAGAGCCACATGCGGCTACTGGCCTAACCCTAAGAGATAGAGGCCAGAAATGTATGTCTTTTAGCGGTCAGGTGGATGGTGTGACTTGGGGGATTTAGAAACCATTCTGATTGTGGCTGAATTGAGGTACAGATAAGTTCCAAGTTGGATAAAATTAGTGGTATTATGGGATGTGAAGATTAAGGAGGGAGGCTGTTTGGAGATTCTCAGTCATCCAGGTCCTAGTTTTCCCAAAGGTGCTTTTTCAAAACGCAAGCGTACTTTATTTTATCTTGGAAAATGTTTTGCTTCTCCTCCCAGAAGCTTCTTCAATTCTGACCAAAGAACTGAAGAAACTTCTCGGATGACAAAGGAAAGTCTTCAGAGAAAAACAAAGTCCACTTGTCTTTTGAACAAGCATGAGAGGGTACATATGAAAAAGGAATTGGTCGCCCAGAAAGTAATGCACCACATTTTTTTTCTTCAGCAATTATTTATTGAACACAATGAACTTACACACAAGAAAGAATGATGTTTCTTCTACACTCCCTATTTTTCCACATAATCTCCGTCCCATTCTACAAGCCTCCCAAACCCTCTGCGTGTCTTATTTTTCGCAAAAACAGGCCTGTTTTTCGCCCTTTTTTGTTGGTGAAGCCTGCAAAGGGCTCCTGGTGGAAGGCAAAAATGGCCCACTTTTTGCAAAAATGGGGCGCCCAGAGGGTTTGGGAGGCCAGCAGAGTGCTCCTTGGGGCTGGGGGAAGGCAAAATTGCTTCCCTTTTTGCAAAAAAATCAGTTCATTTTCCGCCCATTTTTGCAAAAAGGAGGGTATTTTTGCCTTCCCCCAGACCACTCTGCAGGCCTCCCAAACCCTCCGCAAACCCCGTTTTTTGCAAAAATAGGATGTGGGGGTAGGGCTTCCAGAGGCCAAAAATGGCTGTGTTCGGTATTATTTTATTTATTTTATTTTATTTATTTAGATTTGTATGCCGCCCCTCTCCGCAGACTCGGGGCGGCTCACAACAAAGTGAAAAAATAATTTACAACAAATCTAAATTTCTACTAAAAACATTTTTTTTAAAAAAAGTATATAAGACGCACCGACATTTCCACCCTCTTTTAGGGAGGGGAAAGGTGCATCTTATACTCTGAAAAATACGGTAATTTATTTGGCATTCTTAAAAGGTGTAAAAAGATCAACATGAACAGAACAGAAATTTCTGGGAAGGAATAGGACTTTTTTTCCCCATTCTAAAGAGATGTTAATGGAGTCTACCTATTGGCTCAACACAGGGGTGTCAAACTCAATTTTATTTGAGGGCCTCATCAGGATTGTTTGACCTGGGCGCTCATGTTGGGGGTGTCTTTGGTGGCTGGAGGATTCTGCCAGCGAAAACAGCTTGGGTGGGTTATTAGTGCCCTCCAGGCCCAGTTTTTGGCTGTAACGGCTTCATGCAATCCTCTGCCAGCAAAATCAGAGCTCCAGAGGCCAGATCCGGCCCGCAGGCCTTAAGTTTGACACCCCTGGCTTAACATACCTAGGTTTAATCAAATAACTGCAAATCTGGCTTACAAATGGAGGCGTAGCTGCCCATTGCAGAAGAAACCCTTTTTTAAAAAAGAGATGTGTGCTCAGATTTCCTGTCTCTTTGTGCGTTTGTGTTAGCTAGTGGTCAATATTTCCTCGACGTCGGTGGACTCTCTGAACTACTGTGTGAACAGTGGCTTAATATCGGAAATGATTGGAGAACTGACGGGGAACGATGTGCTTGTCAGGTACGTAATGGGAGGGGGCCTACAGCATGAATGGGAGGGCAGTACCGTAGACCCTACATCCGCCTCTGCCTAGGATTGAACTCACAACCTCTTGGGTAGAGCTCCACCTCTAGGCCACAGATAATTCTCATCTTTCTGAAGGAGTCTGTTTGTTTTAAAACAGAGCGACCTGTATTGAGATGGTGACCTCACTGGCCCACACTCAACATGGACGGCAGTATCTTTCCCAGCAAGGCGTCATTGACAAGATTTCCAATATAATCATTGGAGCCGATTCAGATCCCTTCTCAAGTTTCTACCTGCCAGGTGATGACAGGTGGCCTTTGGGCATCTTGATCTTAGTAGGGTTAATTCTGTATCTTGGGGGAAAGGAATCCTCAATCTGAGTAATGTATTGGCAGTTCTGTGTTAGCAAAAACTTCAGAAGAGAAGGATTTAGGGGTAGTGATTTCTGACAGTCTCAAAATGGGTGAGCAGTGTGGTCGGGCGGTAAGAAAAGCAAGTAGGATGCTTGGCTGCATAGCTAGAGGTATAACAAGCAGGAAGAGTGAGATTGTGATACCGCTATATAGAGCGCTGGTGAGACCACATTTGGAATACTGTGTTCAGTTCTGGAGACCTCACCTACAAAAAGATATTGACAAAATTGAACGGGTCCAAAGACGGGCTACAAGAATGGTGGAAGGTCTTAAGCATAAAACGTATCAGGAAAGACTTCATGAACTCAATCTGTATAGTCTGGAGGACAGAAGGAAAAGGGGGGACATGATCGAAACATTTAAATATGTTCAAGGGTTAAATAAGGTTCAGGAGGGAAGTGTTTTTAATAGGAAAGTGAACACAAGAACAAGGGGACACAATCTGAAGTTAGTTGGGGGAAAGATCAAAAGCAACGTGAGAAAATATTATTTCATTGAAAGAGTAGTAGATCCTTGGGACAAACTTCCAGCAGACGTGGTTGGTAAATCCACAGTAACTGCATTTATACATGCCTGGGATAAACATATATCCATCCTAAGATAAAATACAAAAAATAGTATAAGGGCAGACTAGATGGATCGTGAGGTCTTTTTCTGCCGTCAGTCTTCTATGTTTCTATCTTTGTGGCCTGCTGTTAGCATTAGCATTTATATGCTGCTTTGCAGTGCTTTACAGCACTCTCTAAGCAGTTTACAGAGTGTCAGCCTAATTTCCCCCAACAATCTGGGTCCTCATTTTACCGACCTTGGAAAGGTGGAAGGCTGAGTCAACCTTAAGCCTACGGAGATTCGACCTGCCAAATTGCTGGCAGCTGGTGATCAGCAGAAGTAGCTTGCACTGCTGCACTCTAACCACTGGGCTATACCGGCTCTTAAAACAGCTGTACTGCAACAGTTCAAGGGGCAACCACCTTGCTCCATTGACGTGGGGCTTCCTTGGCAGGTTTTGTTAAATTTTTCGGCAACCTGGCGATCGTGGACAGCCCTCAGCAGATCTGCGAGCAGTATCCCGTCTTCGTAGAGAAGGTCTTCAACATGGCCGAAGGCCAAGATACCACCTTGTTTGGCGTAGCGGTGGACACGATCGCTATCTTGGGCTCCAACGTGGAGGGCAAGCTGGTGCTCCAGAAGACAGGTTGGTCCAGTGTACAAAAAGTACAACTCCGGTTAGAGAGGGGGGGGGGATGCTTTATGGACCTAGCCGAAAAATAGTTATACAATTAGAGCAGGGTATGAGGATTCCACTGGGCTTACAGTGATAAACGGGGTATGATGATTTCATTGGATTTATAGTGAAAAGAGATATATGAAAGAAAAGGGATAAAGTTTCTATTTCCTTCTCTCTCTCTCTCTCTTTTTTGGTTATTCTTTTTTCTTTCTCTTTTTCTTTTCTTCTTATTGATTTCTTTATTGTTTATTTACGTATTAAAAGAAATCGTTATTAATTGGGCTAATTGGGACATATGTGACAAATTATTTGGATTTCCCTCTCCCCCACGAATTGGTATACTTTTGATCCCGGTAACAGTTAGATAAAATTTAGGATTTAGATGACATGATTGGGAATTTTGGTTTCTTTCTTTCCTTTTTTTTAAAGGGCACTCACAATAAAAGTAATAGAGTGGTACCTCTTCTTACGAACGCCTCTACTAATGAACCTTTCAAGATACGAACCTGGGGTTTAAGATTTTTTTGCCTCTTCTTCCGAACTATTGTCACCTTTTGAACCTGAGCCGCCGCCGCTGGGATGCCCCGCCTCCGGACTTCCGTTGCCAGCCGAAGCGCCCTTTCTTGCATTGCTGGGATTCCCCTGAGCCTCCCCTCACTGGGATTCCCTTCATTTTTGCCGACGCTGCTTTGAATCCCAGCGAGGGGGGAGGCTCAGGGAAATCCCAGCAACGCAAGAACAGGCGCTTCGGCTGGCAACGGAAGTCCAGAGGCGGGGATTCCCAGCGGCGCAAGGCAAAAGGGGTGACTTTTGGGATGAGGTTGCACGCATTATTTGCTTTTACATTGATTCCTACGGGGAAAATTGCTTCTTCTTACGAACTTTTCTACTTACGAACCTGGTCACAGAACGAATTAAGTTCGTAAGAAGAGGTACCACTGTACATGGAATTAATATTTAGGATATATGGCGCAGATTGAAACACTACGGCCTAAATGATTCGATGTAATTAGAAAAGCAGCCTAAAAAAACTGTATTATTAGCTATTTAAATGCATATAAGAAATTTGAGTAATTGTTGTTTTTTCCAGATGTCAAATGTAAAGGAGGTAGCGTTGGATGGATTATGAATTTATTCATTGTAATGTATTTTAAGATTGATGGCATATTATTTTGCATATGTGATCAGAGTAGAAAAAAATAAAAATTATTTGCCAGACCTAGCCAAAAACAAGACTTTGCTTTGGTTTTCAGGGAGTCGTTTCCAGCGTGTGCTAAACAGAATCGGGCACCAAACAAAGAATGCCACCACGGAGATGCGAATCCGGTGTCTGGAGGCTGTTTCATCTCTCTTGTTCCTGCAGGTAAGTTACAGGCGACATATATGAGGTGTTCAGGGAGGGGTAGCACCTCTGGTGTAGGGCAAGGATCGACAAACCCAGGCGCCTGGTCGCCAGTGGCGCCTAGAAAATGTTGTCTGGCGCCTAGAAAATGTTGCCTGCTGTACTGTATGTATACAGCAGTGTTTTTCAACCGGAGACATGGCCAGGTGTGCCGCGAGGTGGCTCCTGCAAGTGGGAGCTCCAGGGCTGAGGCTTCAGCCCTGGAGCTCCCACTTGCAGAAGCCGCCCCCCGGCTATTGCCCGCCGCCACCGCTACCCGCGCACCCCAAAATACCCCCCCTGCGTGCCCTTTTCCATGGGCGCGCAGTCCCCATTCCCCTGCCTGCCTGGGGGGGGGGCGGGGGCGGGGAGGCGCCGGCAGTAGAAGGCGCAGCCCCCGCCCGCCCGATCCGCTCCCTCTCCTCCTCTTCCGCTGAAAGAAACGCGCGGAAGCTGCCTGCTTGAGCCTCGCGTTGCTCCACCCCGCTTCATCCTGCTTGTCATCCTCCGTTGCCAGGAAAGCCGGGTTTGTTTTCCGTGAAAGCAGCGCACCTTTTAACACGCTGCTTTCCTGCACCAGCGACGTTTGGCTGCCGGGGGGGCGGGGAGGAGAAAATCCTCCCCCCCCCAGGAGCAGCAAAAGCCTAAGCGGTGGGGTGCGCTGTTTGCCTTCCGGCTCAGTCGCAGAGGCTTTTGCTGCTTGTGGAGGGGGGGGGGTTGGCGGTGCCGATGCCAAATGCTTTCCCTCCGCGGTGGGGGGTGCAGGGCAGGCGCAATCAGCCCCAGGAGACAAAGATGGAATGAGAGAAAGGAAAGAGAGAGAAAGGGAGGGAGAGAAAGAAAAAGTGAGAGATAGAAAGGATAGAGAGAAAGGGAATGAGAGAAAGGAAAGAGAGAGAAAGAGAGGGGGAGAAGGAAAGAGTGAGAGATAGAAAGGATAGAGAGAAAGAGGGAATGGAAAGAGAGAGAAAGGGAGGGAGAGAAGGAAAGAGTGAGAGATAGAAAGGATAGAGAGAAAGAGGGAATGAGAGAAAGGAAAGAGAGAGAGAGAGAGAAAATAAGAGAGAGAGAGCAACAGAGAGAGAAAGAACAAGAGAGAGAAAGCATGAGAGAGAGAAAGAACAAGAGAGAGAGAGAAAATAAGAGAACAAGAGAGAGAAAAAGATAGCAAGAGAGAGAGAAAGCAAGACAGATAGGGAGAGGAAAGGAGAGTGAGAGAAATGAGAACAAAAAGGGGAGAAAAAAGGAGAAATGAGAAAATGATTGAGGCAGAGAATGAGAGGAGAGTGAAACAAAAGAGAGAGAGAGGTGATTCTTGAAGCATATGGTAAAAAGCACCCAAATAATAAGAAAACCCCCCCAGCCCACACCTGTTTTTGAAAAGGATAAAAGAGAAAAAAACCCCAGCCCTCAACTGGTTTTGGAAATGGTTGGAGTGTGTATACATACACACACATAAGGGGGGGAGAGAGACAGGGATGGAAAAAGAGGAGAAGTGAGAGGGAGAAGGAATGAGGGAAAAAGGGAGGAAGAGAGAGAAATGAGAAACACGAGAGAGAAAAGGGGGAAAGACAGGAGAAGTACCCAGAAATGAGACAGTGGTATAAATTTCAGGAGGGATGATTGATGATTGACTGTATTTATAAGGGGATGTTACATGGGATTGTATATATGAGGGGGTTATTTATGTATGTATGTATGTATGTATGTATGTATGTATTTATTTATTATTTATTTATTTATTAGATTTGTGTCATTTTGGTTGGTGGTGTGCCCCAGGATTTTGTAAATGTAAAAAATGTGCCGCGGCTCAAAAAAGGTTGAAAATCACTGGTATACAGTATATTTTTCCCGCCTTGTGTTTACGCCCAGAAATGGTACATCTTGGCTTCCGTAGCTCCGCCCATCAACCTCGGAGCGAGCTGCTTTCCCAGCGTCCCCTGCGCTTGCGTGCGTCTCTCCCTCCCCCCCTTGCCTCCATTCCTCCTCCTACTCGAACCCCTTCACTCCCCCCCACCGCACACAGACGCTCCGATCTTGGCCGCTCACCCGCCTTCGGAGAGAAGCGGAAGCCCCTCCCCTCCCGGCGTGAGGTTTTGTTCATTCCTCCTCCGGCCGCGTGCGCGGTGACTTCCGACCAGTAACCCCTCCTCCCCCCTCCCCCCCTCACCCGCGTCCCCGGCCCGGTCTCCCTTTCCTTCTTCTCTGTTTCGGTTTCTGACTAACGGTCTCTCCTCGGATCCCGACGGGAGTACAGCAGAGCCGGCTCGGCGGAGCCAGGCCTGCGCCGGGGGGGAGGGGGTGAAAGCGATGTCAGGTGGAGACTCGGCAAAAAACCAAGTTTGCTTAAAAAAAATTCTGGCTCCTAAATTTTTTGGCTGGCTCCTAGATTCTGAACAACTTTGTCGACCCCTGGTGTAGGGGCATGTCGTGTCCTTTTAGGGCAGCTCATTCACGGAGAGAAGTAACTTAGAACTAAGGAGGAATTTCCTGACAGTTAGAATAATTAATCAGTGGAACGGCTTGCCTGCAGAAGTTGTGAATTTTTAAGATGTTGGATAACCATTTAACTAAAGTAGTGTAGGGTTTCCTGCCTAAGCAGGGGGTTGGACTAGAAGACCTCCAAGATCCCTTCCAACTCTGTTGTTGTTCTTATCATCCTCATCATCATCAACATCATATTATTATTATTATTATTATTATTATTATTATTATTATTATTATTATTATTATTATTATTATTATCTCTTGCATAACAGCCTGAGCAGCAAACAGAAGACCTCCTCCGGATGACCGAAGCGTGGTTCTCCTCGCTATCCAACCACCCCTTGGAACTGTTCAAAAGCATCAGCACTCAGCCCTTCCCTGATCTCCACTGCGGAGCCTTGAAGGTTTTCACTGTAAGATTCTTCTTGCACAAAATGCATTCTTTGTTGTTGTACATTTGTACATTGTCGTTCTCTCAAGGGCAGCTTTTCCCCAACTGGCCTTCTTTGGATAATTTTGGAGGGACATGAGCCAGGATTTTCAGCTGGCAGTCCAGGATAGTCGGGGTTATATTTTTAAGGGCTTAAAGAGAGGCTAAATTGTAACATGAGCCGTGGTGGTGCAGTGGTTAAAATGCAGTACTGCAGGCAACTTCTGCTGCCTTCCGGCTGCCTGCAATTTGGCATTTCAAATCTCATCAGGCTGAAAATTGACTCAGCCTTGCATCCTTCCGAGGTGGGTAAAATGAGGACCCAGATTGTTGGGGTCAAAAAGCTGACTAAACCGTTTAGGGAGGGCTGTAAAAGCACTAGGAAGCTGTATACAAGTCTAAGTGCTATTGCTATCCTACCTACCTCGTCTGTCTGCCTGCTTATCCATCCCTCCATCATTAGCCATAGTGGCAAAGTGGTTGGAATGCGGTATTGCAGGCTAATTCTGCCAACTGCCAGCAGTTCGATTCTCACTAGCTCTGTCTGTATGTATGTATGTGTGCCTATCTATCTATCTATCTATCTATAACTAACTAACTAACTAACTAACTAACTAACTAACTAACTAACTAACTAACTAACTAACTATCTACCATCTGTCTACCTACCTACCCATCCATCCATCTGGCTATCTATCTGGCTATCTCATCTGCCATAGTGGCAAAGTGGTGGAATGGAGTATTGCAGGATAATTCTGCCAACTGCCGGCAGTTCAGTTCTCACAAGCTCAAAGTTGACTCAGCCTTCCATCCATCCAAAGTCGGTAAAATGAGGACCCAAATTGTTGGGGGCAACATGCTGATTCTTTAAACCGCTTAGAGCTATAAAGCACTGTAAACTGATATATAAGTTTAAGTGCTATTGCTATGATCATGTATACATGTTTTCAGCTGTGTTGACAAGCACCTAAAGGCTGGGGGGGGGGGGAAGAAACCCTTTTAATCTGGGTCATAACAGTAGGTCAATTTCTAAGAAACGGCCAGTCATAACTTGAAAACTGTCAGTTTTTACATCGGGTTAAATATATTCGACTTGACAACAGTTTTTAAATCCAAGGAATTCGGAGGTCAAAACCACTTAACAAACTCTGCCTTGTCCCCTAGGCCATTGCAAATCAACCATGGGCTCAGCAGCAGATGTTGGCCAGTCCTGGCTTTCTGGAATACATCGTGGACAGATCAGTGGAACCAGATAAAGATTCCAAAGAAGCCAAGTATGAACTGGTCAAGGCTTTGGTTAACTCCAAGACGGCTGCAGAAATCTTTGGAAATCAGCATTATTTGAGACTGAGGACTTACATGCGCGAGGGGCCATATTACGTTAAGGCTGTCTCGACTACCGCTGTGGAAGGAGCCGAGTAACTTCAGACGATGTAATTTTAAGATAATTCCAGGGTTAACGAAACGTTCTAGATTTCTGGAAAGTGGGGCTGGCCTGTCGGTTTGTAGGGAGGGCAAAAGAAAGTGTGGATAACATTAACTTGGTATGAGTTTCTTATTTTTCCCGACGTTGAAACGGCAGGAAGTTGGTTTGAAATAACGGAGATTTTCTTGGTATTTTCCCAGATGGAAAACAGATGCTCTACCATTTCACACTAAAAATCCAAGAGCATAGTTGTTACCAGGAAAGGAGATACTAAAATAAAGGGTGGAAAAAACATTTTCCCCAGGATAACGTAGGATTCTGGGAAACACGTATATTCACCTTCATTTGTGGGAAGAAAAATGATTTTCTTTTGGTTGATCACACTGGTTTTACCATCTGCACAAGTGTGACTGATTTCCCCCCCCCCCCCCATCACATCTGCAGTGTTGTTTTTCTGGCGTTCCAAGTGTCACGAGACAAAACCACACAACTTTACGTAGGGAACAAGTACATGGATTTAATCCAGGTTCTTAAAAGCAAGTTAGAAGGAAGACTAAAGAGTATATATCTTACATGAAACGTTAAACAAATCACCATTTTACAAAAAAAAGGGGGAAATGCTTATTTCCCCCCTTCTCAGCCTTCATCTGTCCATCCTCCAGATCTTAATCTCAACTCCCCCAAAATATAAATTTATGTTGCCTCACTTCTCAGAGCCCAACAATCGCCACCAAAATAAGAGACATCTAGTGCCTTTGAGAATTAATAAATACATATATACATGCAAGATATTTCTTCTTCGATTCACTGTCCCTTTTCTTACACACTGGTCTATAAACAGGGTTACAATTTGAAATAGTTTACATTGAAAAGCGATTCAACATGAAGGACCAGAGTCCAATATGCATAATCCAGCTCAACGTTATGGGTGTTTAAATGCATTGGTGGCTTTTAATACTTGAGTAATTTGGGAAGCAATAAAGTAACTCCCCACCATAGATGAATCTGTGGTTGTAGTGATGTTTTGAGTAGTTTTACCTGCCTATAAAACATTTGTTTTGCTTGCATTCTGCTTTGGATGTCTTGAACTGAAGAAAATGTGAACGTTGGTATTTGCCGTCTGATTTTTTACCCCGTTTTTCTCAAAACCTTTGGTGTGTGTGTTGGTTCTGAAACACTGCTTGTTGCGACTTCCTTTCGTTGTGCTTATAAACATCATGTAGAATTAGCTTTTTGAAAGGGGAAAAAAATTAAATGCGTGCAAAAAGCCTTCAGCTTCTTGTCCGAATCTTGGGCTGCCTGTTACATCAACTGCTTAAAATATTTTGCCTTGAATTCATAATTTTGTGAGCAAAGTCAATGTGGGTGGGAGGAAACAAATTCACTTAACAACCACGTCACTAATTGAATGACTGCCATGATTCGCTCAACAAATGGGGGCAAAACCCGCTTGATAAATTTCTCAGCAGCATAAACTTTGGGCTCAATTGTACACCCAAAATTGTACGCCACCCTGAGTCGATCAGGTGATGGGCTGGTCCTTGGGACTGAAGCCACCACTGCTAGTGAAGCCTGACCTTAGCGCTGGGGATAAAAAACGGGATGTAGATGAATAAATGTGGCAGGTCACTATTCATCTTCCGGGTGGATGGACTTGCCAGCCTGTGAGAGAAACATTTTCCCGGCGCACTTAAGGAATCTTTGAGTTTACTCTAGAAGGGTTGTCATGTTTGGGAAGCTGTTAGTCAGAACAGTAAGTCGGGGACAACCTCTATGTGAAAAGCAACAGGATAATGATAAATCGTCATAATACCGATACATAAGATTGGGTAAGCCCACAAGAGAGTCAAAACGGAGGTACTCCTATTATTTTGATTCTTCTAACTGGAAAAAGATAAGAGCCTCTTTCTGAACAGCGTTGATGTTGGATTCTTTCAAGCATCCAGATACGTCATGATTCTGCAGGACACCAGCCCATAATAAGTTTCCAGGATCGTGCAATCTTCGTCGCCTTTCATCTCCTCCCATTCTCGGAGAAAACGGCTGGTTTCCGACACAGTCGAAGTGAAAATATATTTATAGCAGCATCGGTTGTACCAGATAGGCTTTTCGCCAGAAAACCGGGAGCTGTGGATGGGAACTACGCCAGCTGCCTTTGCACAAACGCCTACAAAAATGCCAGGAGGTAGGGAAGGAGGAACTTCTCCAGAGGTTACGTAGATCTTCCGAGCGACATCTTGCGAGATGACCAAGGCCGTGACACTGCAATAGTCAGGATAATACCGTCCAAGGTATTTTCTCACGGAGGTAAAACTGCCATTGTGGAATTCTTTGTCGGGGACGTTTGGATGAATCACCCTTCCGAGGTAGATGTCTTCAGGATGCGTTCTTGAGTGGAGCAAGTATTCAACCAAGGTTTGGAGGTTAGCAAACATGTCCTCGTCTACTTTGAGAATGAACCTGGCCTCGGGACAATATGTTATGGTCCACTCTATGGCCCTTTTAATCTTCAGTATCTGATTCTCAAAGGTATCAAGAAAGGTTCCTTGGATTAAATCCCGTTGTTGGTTTGATTCTTTGATGACTTCCGCTTGGGCGGTCGCTGAAGATGGCTTGCCCAACACAAACAGGACCAGAGTGGTGTAACCCTGGACGTAGGTCACGTTGGCCCATGTTTTCCGAATCGCATTGCGCCTGGACAGGTTTTGGGGGCTACTGAAGGTGAGAACCAAGAGGAAGATATCTCGGTTGGAGCAGGCTTCCGGGTTGCTAATAACATAAGCTTGGGAGATGTTGGCTTTCATGGAAGACATGTCCAATACCCGGGCTCTTTCCCGAACTCTGAGGACTTCCGCATCCATGTAAGTGGTAGGGACAGCTCGTAAGAAATATTCCTCTACAAGATCAGCTCCGAAGAGCAAAATATGGAAAAGGGCCACGTTGAAGAGCAAGAAACACCACTGGTGAGTTCGGAGCCTACAGAAAATTAGCTGTTGAAATGGAGAGGAATAAACATTAGTGCTTGTTTCCTTCAACAGTTGCACTTTTCAATTCTTGCTGTGGAATTGGAAATATTGATGAGAAAAGGGGAGAAGAGAAGAGAAGAAAAAATATTTGTAGCTCAGAGTTGAACCGTGGGCTCCTTGGTGTTCTCCGAACTTGGTTTTGTTGAAGACATTTCATTACCATGCTAGGTATCGTCATTAATTACTTCACACTGATGATGTTACCTAGTTGGGTAATGAAAGTTCTGCAAGAAAACTACTCATGAATGTTTGGATGAGTTGGGTCAACAAGCTTTTTAATATGTTTTGTTAGGGTTAGTTTAAATTTTAGTTTAATTTTTTTCCGATTTCTAACTTGCTTTTTATGTACCACTTATATTGTAAGCCGCCCTGAGTTTTAGGAAAAAGACGGCCTAGAAAACGAACGAATGAACGAACAAAAGAATAAACGAACCAACCAACCTCAGAGACCACCAAGGAGCTCACAATCAGAAACATTGTTATTCAGGATAATGTGCTTAGAATAAAAGTACAGTGATACCCCGTTTTACAAAGGCCTCGTCATACAAACTTTTTGAGATACAAACCCAGGGTTTAAGATTTTTTTTGCCTCACAAACTATTTTCACCTTACAAACCCACTGCCGCCGCTGGGATGCCCCACCTCCGGACTTCCGTTGCCAGCGAAGCACCCATTTTTGCGCTGCTGGGATTCCCCTGAGGCTCCCCTCCCTGTGAAACCCCACTTCCGGACTTCCTTGTTTTTGTGATGCTGCAGGGGAATCCTAGCAGCGCAAAAAAGGGCGCTTCTCTGGCAACGGAAGTCCGGAGGTGGGGTTTCCCAGCGAGGGGAGCCTCAATTAAATCACAGCATCGCAAAAACACAGAGGTCCGGAGGTGGGGTTTCGAGTTTGGGTGTTTTTGCGATGCTGCGATTTCACTGATGCTCCCTTCGCTGGGAAACCCCACCTCTGGACTTCCGTTGCCAGCGAAGCGCTCATTTTTGCGATGCTGGGATTCCGCTGCAGCATCGCAACAGCATCGCAAAAACACAGAAGTCCGGAGGTGGGGTTTCCCATGGAGGGGAGCCTCAGGGGAATCCCAGCAGCGCAAAAACGGGCGCTTCGGCTGGCAAAAGGGGTGAGTTTTGGGCTTGCATGCATTAATCGCTTTTGCATTGATTCCTATGGGAAACATTGTTTCGTCTTACAAACTTTTCTCCTTAAGAACCTCGTTCCGGAACCAATTAAGTTTGTAAGACAAGGTATCACTGTATTTTATTTGGCCATGCACAGTATTTATGCAATGCATTGAGAAAAAAGAGACAAGAATAGAGAGACCAAAGGTATATAAAGGCATTGGGATACATTCGTGCTCTCATTCTAGCTTTCTGATTGTGTTAATATCAGCTATCATGAATTAAGACAACTTAATTAGATTGTTTTTTTAAAAAAAACAACAACGCTGCGGTAGATCAGGCTGAATGAAGTAAAGAGTAGCTAGCTAGATAAAATCTGAATTAGGACATTTTATTTCCTATTTCTGTCTTGCAGCAAAGCTTGTGTCCTAGAAACCACAAGTGTCAAATTGCCCCCTGAATGTTAGCAAAATGCAGGGCGGGGGGGGGGGGGAAGCATTTGATTTTTAAATAGGATTTAACTCCTTGTTTCAATATTGCCGCAATAGTGTTTAAGATGCTCAGAACTTACCTGCATGGTCTTTATGGAGGCGACACTGGAATTTTTTGAGTCAGGAGGTTGTGTGCGTACAGCTTTGGATGCACGGGGGAATGTTTTTGCAATTGGAGTAGCCTTTCATGTAGCTAGAGATAGGGTTTCTTTTGTGTCCGTCACCAAGTTCAGCATTCGTTTTAAATTTTTTTCCATCTTCTTTTGAATCTGAGCAAAGGCAATGTAATGCCAGAGGATGGTGATCATGTTACGTGTTGGCACAGGATTCTTTAATTTCTGAGTGGACCACAACGGAGGCTGCAGAAGAGCACGCTTGAATGAAGTCTGTGTGTGTGTGTGTGTGTGTGTGTGTGTGTGTGTGTGTGTGTGCGAGAGAGAGAGAGAGAGAGGAGAAAGGGAAAAAAGGAGAAAGAGAAAGGTGAGAAAGAGAGAATGAAAGAGGTGAGAAAAGGAAACGGGTGAGAGGGAGAGGGGGAAGAAAGGGAGAAAGAAGGAGAAAGAATGAAAGAGAGACAGGTGAGAGAGGAGAAAGGAAAAGAGTTGAGAGAGAAAGAAAGGTGAGTGGGAGAGGGGGGAGAAAGGGGAAAAAGAAAGAAAGGTGAGAAAGAAAGAATGAAAGAGAGAGAAAGGTGAGAGAGGAGAAAGGGAAAGAAGTGAGAGGGAAAGGGGGGGAAGGGAAAAAAGGAGAAAGAGAAAGAGGTGAGAAAAAAAGAAAAGGAAAGAGAAAGGGGAGAGAGGAGAAAGGGAAAGGAGAGAGGGAGAGGGGGAGAAGGAAAAAAGAAGAAAGGGGAGAAAGAAAGAGAGAAAGGTGAGAGAGAGGAGAAAGGGAAAGGTGAGAGAGAAAGGCGAGAGAGGGAGAGGGGGGAGAAAGGGAGAAAGAGAAAGGTGAAAGAATGAAAGAGAAAGAAGAGAGATGTGAGAGAGAGGAAAAAGGGAGAAAGAAGGAGAAAGAAAGGTGTGAGAGTGAAAGAAAGAGAAGAGAGAGAGAAAGGTGAGAGGGAGAGAAGAAAGAAGAGGTGAAAGAGAAGAGAAAGAAAGGTGTGAGAGAGAGGAGAAAGGGAGAAAGGCAAAAGAGGGAAAGGAGAAAGAATGAAAGGAAGAGGTGAGAGGAAAAAGGGAGAAAGAAGGGGAAAGAGCATGAAAGAGAAAGAGCGAAAGGTGAAAGAGAAAGACAGAGACACCTGTTGTCTACTTAAAAATAGAAGATAATGGAATAGGAATAGAATAGAATGAAATAGGAATAGAACAGAATAGAACAGAACTAATAGAAGATGATGGAATAGGAATAAGAATAGAAATAATAGAATAGAATGGAATAGGAACAGAACAGAACTAATACAATAAATCGGAATAGGAACAGAAACAGAATAAAAGAATAGAAATAATAGAATAGAATGGAATAGGAGAGAAGAGAAACAATAAAATAGAATGGAATAGGAATAGAATAATGAAATAGAAATAATAGAATGAATGGAACAGGAATAGAATAGAATAGAACAGAACTAATAGAGAATGGGATAGGAATAGGAATAGAATAATAGAATAGAAATAATAGAATGGAATAGAAAATAATAGAACAGAACAGAATAGAATTCTTTACTGACCCAGTGTGATTGGACACACAAGGAATTTGTCTTAGGTTCATAAGCTCTCAGTGTGCATAAAAACTATATGTAATAAATCATGATCATAGTCATCATAAAAATAAATTTACACACACAAAGCATCTCTCATAGGATCCAATGTATTATTCTACTATAAATAACGCATTATTCTACTACAAATAAACCATGTTTATTTATGAAGCCTGCGGGGACCAAGATGGACGCATTCCTAGCGCATCGCAGGGGGATCCGTTACCTGGCCAAGCACGCCAGCTTCGCCCGGCATGTGGGAGAGATCTCTTTCCACAGGTGCAGAGCGCAGCCTGGCACGCGCAGACCCAAGCAGACCTCTCGGCTTCTCCACAGCTGCTCGTGTGCATCTTTGACGGTTTCCAGTCACTGTGGAGGAGGGGGCTCGGCTGGAGTAAGGCTCAGCCTCCGAGGCCTTGAGACTCAAAAGCGTTCAGAGGGGCACACGACCTGGATTTTAAAACAACAAAAAAACCAAAACTCGTTAACTAACCAAGTTCCTTTTTATTTTAATTTGACTTTCTTTTCTCTCTTTTCAAATTACATTCCGGCTGGTTACGGAGTGGAATGTAGGAAATTAGCTTTTGAACATTCTTAAATTGAAAAGATAAACTGGTTGGAGATAAGGAAGAAAAAGAGAATAAGATAAGAAAAAGTGATAGTGCTATATCCGAACTGAATCAAGGAAGAAATCTGTCTGTCTGTCTGTGTGCCTATCTATTATTTATCATCTATCTATCTCTGTCTCTCTATCTCCTATTAGTTATCTTCTGTCTGTCTCTGTCTGTCTGTCTGTCTGTCTCTATCTATCTATCTATCTACCTACCTACCCAACCCATCTATCTATCTATCTATCTATCTATCTATCTATCTATCTATCTATCTATCTATCTACCTACCTACCTACCTACCTACATACATACATACCCAACCCATCTATCTATCTATCTATCTATCTATCTATCTATCTATCTATCTATCTATCTATCTATCTATCTATCTATCTATCTATTAACCAACTATTAGTTATCTTCTAGCTAACAATCCCTGTAATCTATCAATTGTAAAATATTCTCTCTCTCCATATCTCCCTCCCCTCTCTCTCCTTACCAGATACGAAAAAGTTTGTTAGTACAAATTGGGGTCTGGTTTATCTCTTTCGTGAACTCTAAGCAACCTTTCTCCTTTATGCCCCTGCTGACATCAGACCTCATTTGACTGAACATGGGTGATATTTTGGGATGCAAATATGTAACAAGTTTGAATCCATGTAAGATTCAGACTAACAGAGTTGGAAGGGACCTTGTAGGTCCTTGTTCACTTGATACTCAATATCAAGACTGAATTGCTTATATTAAAGAATAACATAAACACAGCTAAGACTGATACAATTTTTCAATGCCAGAATGATCGGTTGCTTTGTGATTTTTCCAGAAGCAAACTTCTAAAATTATAACTAAGTGGCTCAATTCAGTAAACCATGGTTCTGGGTTAGCCTGTCCTCTGAACGTAGCCACTGGGTTTTGAAAACTGACTTTTATAAGCTTGGTATGTCACATAAATGCTGGTCACACACATACATACATATATACAGTACATATACTGCTCAAAAAAATAAAGTGAACACGCAAATAATACATCCTAGACTTGAATGAATTCAATATTCTCATTGAATACTTTGTTCTGTACTAAGTTGAATGTGCATATGAAATTGATGGTCAATCAGTGTTGCTTCCTAAGTGGACAGTTTGATTTCACAGAAGTTTGATTTACTTGGAGTTATATTGTGCTGTTTAAGTTTTCCCTGTATTATTTTTTTCAGCAGTGTATTTGGTGGCTTCTAGCTTGAACATCGGCAATGAGCGAGATATATGTTTTGAACTATTTCTACAGAACAACTTGCAACCTTCCCTTTTTTGCATATGCAGTTTTTGAAAATTTATTGCAAGCCGAAGCTCTTAATTCCTAAGAGGTCAGTAAGGGGCGTGCATAAGTGCACCAGCGTGCCTACTGTCCCTATCCTAATGTTTCCCTTTTACTACTACCCATCTCCTATATATAAACATAGGTATGTATGCTACCAATACATACTTGATTGAATTAATGAATGAATGAAATGAATAAATAATGAAAAAAATAGGATAGACCAGTAATGGTGAACCTTTTTTTTTGGTTTGCATGCCAAAAGGGGAGGGTGCGTGCCCACACCCATTCCCTCCTTTGCAGAAATGGTGTAGGGCAGTGATGGCGAACCTTTTTTCCCCCAGGTGCCAAAAGCGTCGCACCTGTGCGAGTGCCCATACCCAAAATTCAATGCCTGGGGAAGGTGAAAATTGCCTCCCCTTGCTTCCCCGAAGGCCCTCTGGAGGCCAGAAACAGCCCGTTTCCCAACTTCTGGTGAGCCCAGTAGGCCTGTTTTTCACCCTCCCCAGGCTCCAGGGAAGCCCTCTCCAATCCTCCCGGAGGCCCTCCAGAAGCCAAAAATGACCCCGCAGAGCCTCTGTGCGAGCCAAAAATCAGCTGGCCGGCATTTACACGCATGCTGAATCTGGGCACAATCTGAGGTTAGTTGGGGGAAAGATTAGAAGTAATGCGAGAAAATATTATTTTACTGAAAGAGTAGTAGATGCTTGGAACAAACTTACAGCAGACTTGGTCGGTAAATCTATAGTAACTGAATTTAAACATGCCTGGGATAAACATATATCCATCCTAAGATAAAATACAAGAAATAGTATAAGGGCAGACTAGATGGCCCAGGAAGTCTTTTTCTGCCGTCAGTCTTCTGTGTTTCTATGCTGGAGCTGAGCTAAGGCAGTGGCTCGTGTGCCGGCAGATATGGCTCCGCGTGTCACCCATGGCACCCGTGCCATAGGTTCGTATTACTGGTGTAGGGTCTCCTGCTTCAGCAGAGGGTTGGACTAGTTGACCTACAAGGTCCCTTCCAACTCTGTTAATCTAGTCTCTCTGAGCTTGCTCGTTTTCTTACTGACATTTCATTACCCAACTAGGTAACAATATCAATGCTCATGCTGATAACGTTACCTACTTTCGGTAGTGAAACATCAGCAAGGAACCAAGCAAGCTCAAGAGAGACCGAGGAGCCTCATCTATTTAGCCTTTTCTTTTCTCCTTTCTTTCCCTCCCCCCTTCTTTTCCTTTCCACCCTTCCTTCCACAGGTGTCTTCGGTGGGGGGGGTCCAGAAAGTCAACCTCAATCCTGTAGTAGCCCTCCCAACCTTTTTTTTTTTTTGACATCCATTGGAACAGAAGCAGTGGGGTGTTGGAGTCAACTGATTCATCCATCTTTATTTATTTATTTATTGGATTTGTATGCCGCCCCTCTCCGGAGACTCGGGGCTGCTAACAGCAAATAATAAGACAGTGTACAATAATAATCAAATACTAAAAATGATTAAAAACCCATTAATATAAAGACCAAACATACATACAGACATACCATGCATAAAATTGTAAAGGCCTAGGGGGAAAGAGTATCTCAATTCCCCCATGCCTGGCGGCAGAGGTGGGTTTTAAGTAGCTTACGAAAGGCAAGGAGGGTGGGGGCAATTCTAATTTCTGGGGGGAGTTGGTTCCAGAGCGCCGGGGCCGCCACAGAGAAGGCTCTTCTCCTGGGTCCCGCCAAGCGGCATTGTTTAGTTGATGGGACCTAACTGCCTCACTGATATCATGAATGGCCCTGGGACCTGTGAATTTGAGTGTCCAGATGATCTCAAGGGTGCCCTCACAAGTCCAGCTTCCCACTTCTGAGCCAAAATAAGATCCCTCCGGTGTCTGGTTGCACAAACTCTCTCTTTGGAGAAGAACAAAGGATTCAAGAGTATTCCCACCCGGGCGTGTGACTCAATGAAGAAGTGTCTGCTATTTCTATTTTCGGCTTCAGAGTTTACATATAAGCCCGGGAGTTTGCATCCCGATTCAAGGACAGCTTCTCCGGAGCATCCCTAAGATCACAGGATGGGTATATACGAAGAACGCGGGTAAGCCCTAGATTTAAGAGGTTTTTAGAATTTTTTAGAGTTGTTTAATATTAGATTTCTTAGACGCTTTGTATTTTGTATTTATTCCTGTTGTAAGCTGCCCTGAGTGTGTTGAGAAAGGCAGCATAGAAATCTAATAAATAAGTAAGTAAGCAAAGAAGGAAGGAACGAAGGAACGAAGGAAGGAAAGTAGTTAGGAAGAAAGGAAGGAAGCAAGCAAGCACCCTTTGTACATTGGAAAAACTGACCTGATCCTTTCCCAAAGTTTCTTTTTCAAAAGGCTTCTTTGGTTTTTCTTTGAAGATATCTCGCTTCTCATCCAAGAAGCTTCTTCGGTTCTTATCGTGGTTTGGAGATCAATGAACTCCTAATCCACATTTTCATGAGTTTTTGTTTTCTGTTTTAAGCAATGGCCAATAGGACGTGCGTCTAAATAACTATCGTTCGTTTATTTAACTTAATTTTTAAATTATTTCTTTTAGTTTTGTCAAGCGTGCATGAGAAAACAAATTTTAGGCAGTAATAAAAAGATAGATCGCTGACAGATTGGTGTATGAGATGTGGTGGTTGAGTAAACTGTTTTTAAGGGTTTTTTTTAAAAAAAATAAATAAGATTGGGTTATTTTAGATTAATTCTAATTTCTGTGTTAAATGTGTAATTTATGCTGTAAACCGCCCCGAGTCTCAGGAGAAGGGCGGCCTAGAAATTTAAATAAGTAAGTAAGTAAGTAAGTAAGTAAGTAAGTAAGTAAGTAAGTAAGTAAGTAAGTAAACAAACAAACAAACAAACAGCTTAAACATTTAACTAATGAATAAAAGGCGTCGTTGGCTTGCCAATTCCAAGAGCCTTTTTTGATTTTTCAGTCTAACCTACAGCCCTGTGTTCCTCTAGGAGCCTCCCATCTAACTATCTTTAATCCTGGTTTGCTTCCATGCCCAGGAAAGTTAGTTAGATGCTGCCATTTGCCAAGGTTTTAAAAAATTGTGTGCTTTTTTTTGGTATATATCATTATTTGGTATATATATTGTTTTTATCACTGTTGTGAGCCGCCCCGAGTCTGCGGAGAGGGGCGGTATACAAATCTAATAAATAAATAAAATAAATAAATAAATATATATATGGTGAGGATCAGTGGTGAAAAATCTTGTTAAAAGGCTTCTCATAGAATGTTCATTGGAGTTTAGCGCTGTTCCAAATCTGTAGCTTCTTCCTTCTTAGAGTAGTTTCCCTTCAAGGCAGATTTCATCAGACGGCGCTTAGAAGAAACGACTAAAATTAGTAAAGCAGGGACCTACGAGTGCTCATTCCTTTGGGTATCATCAAAAACCTCTTTTAGATCTCTTTAAAATAGTTCCCGGCTTGTTGTTTACTGTTGAGTCAAAGAGTCTAAGGAATGAGTGGAATTAAGCATCAATGGGTGCTTCTAAAATTTCCTTCTGTCCTGATTCTGGCATCAAATTCCCTTTGCAGGGGCAAAATTTTATTTATTTATTTATTTGTTTGTTTGTTTGTTTATTTATTTATTTAGTTAGTTAGTTAGTTAGTTAGTTAGTTACTTAGTTACTTACTTACTTACTTACTTACTTACTTACTTACTTACTTACTTACTTACTTACTTACTTACTTACTTACTTAGTCCAATACACAATGAGGGTTTTAGTGGGTATATATCTATATACACATAGTAAAATACATGATGAAGATTATGGAGGAGATACTCATAGTAAAATATATCTAAGAAATAATAGAAAAGAAGGTATAGTAATAGAAGGAAGGAATTGCTAAGAATCTAATCTTTAGCTTCCCTTTGGAAGATTTCCGACAGAAGGGCAATAATCACATTTTTTAAGAATAATGTAAATTCAATCTTGGGTTTCTGCAGGGAGCAGATCAAACCAAACCGGAACCTGGTTAGTTGGAGAGTCAAGCATTCATTGTCCAACAATGAACGTCCCTTAGAGATTCTTTATGCAAGTAAGTATATTGTGTTTTTTCTGTATTTTTCTGCGGTAGGAGATGACAATGTTCTCTCTTTGTGGGTGTTGGGTGGAGAAAACGATCCAGGAGAGTTTAGAACAAGATTTTGATTTTGTTTTATTTATTTTATTTATTTTTATGTATATATATTTGTTATACAAGTATAGAATTATAGTTTTTATTAACATAGCTAAGTATAAAGAACAGTTTTTTTCCGAACGCCATCACTCTACTAAACAAATAATTCCCTCAACACTGTCAGACTTTCTACTAAATCTGCACTTCTATTCTACTAGTTTTTCTCATCATTCCTACCACACATTTCCTCCCATGTTGACTGTATGACTGTAACTTGTTGCTTATATCCTAAGATTTTTATTAATATGGCTTCTTCATTGCTTATTTGACCCCTGACTATCATTAAGTGTCATACCACATGATTCTTGACAAATGTATATTTTATTTTATGTACGCTGAGAGCATATGCACCAAGACAAATTCCTTGTGTGTCCAATCACACTTGGCCAATAAAATTCTATTCTATTCTATTCTATTCTATTCTATTCTATAAAGAGGTGATAAAAACAACCTACACAATTTATGCATGGTATGTTTGTGTGTATGTTTTTTGCTTTTTAATAAGGGGGTTTTAGTGATTTTAAATTATTAGATTTGTTATAGATTGTTTTATTGTTGTTGTGAGCCGCTCCGAGTCTACGGAGAGGGGCGGCATACAAATCTAATAAATAAATTAATAATAATGATAATGATTAATAATAATAATAATAATAATAATAATAATAATACAGAAGGACAGGGACGGTAGGCACAATAGTGCGCTTATGCACACCCCTTAAAGTTTTCGTTTACAAAAGACTAAACCTTTGAAGCATTTATTTTTCATACCTCATCCAAACAGCTTGCAAATTAATAATAAGAATAATATAAACCATGATTAGCCCTTAGGCAAATTCTAAAATGGAATTGAACAAAATACAATAATTTAAGATATAGATAAATTAATAATAATAATATAAACCATGTCTTTATTAACTAGCCCTTGGGACATATCAGTGTGCAAAGTTCCAGAAACAAATTATTTACTAGAATTTGATAAAATACAATTTAAAATGAAGTTGGAATAAAATACGATTTAAAATGAAATCAGAATAAAATACGATTTAAAATGTTGGAATAAAATACAATCTAAAATGGAATGGAATAAAATACAATAATTTAAGCTATAGATAAATTGATAATAATAATATAAACCATGACATGAGTCTTTATTCATTAGCCCTTGGGCCATATCAGAGTGCAAAGCTCCAGAAACAAATTATTACTAAAATTTGATAAAAACAATTTAAAATGCAATTTGATAAAATACAATTGAAATCGGAATTGGAATAAAATACGATTTAAAATGAAATCAGAATAAAATACGATTTAAAACGTTGGAATAAAATACAGTCTAAAATGAAATGGAATAAAATACAACAATTTAAGATATAGAGGAATTAATAGTAATAATATAAAAGAGCTTATCCTATAAAATGGCAGGAAATGAATGGGAAAAGGACAACATATTAAGGCAGCAATTCTTAACGCTGGAAGGATCGCAGCCTCTCCATGGTTCAGTCAATCAAATGCCTGTTGGAACGAAATCATTCAAAGGCAAAATCTAAATTTACTGCTTTAATTTACAGTTGGGGGAGTCAGCCCTACAGGCGACAACGGTGGGGTGGAGCGTTACAACCCACTGGATCATGAGTGGCAAATCCTGGGCTCGGTCTCAAGGCAACGGAGTGGTTTTGGGGTGGCTTCCCTTAATGGATCCATCTATGCAGCAGGTGGCCATGATGGACTAGTTTGCCTCAATAGTGTTGACAGGTAAGTGGATGCCTTGAAGAACGATCCTTTAGAGATGGTCGATGGCTGGATTTGTCTGTGTATTTTCCTAGCTGTTCTCACCCTTTCCTCCAGTCTATTTACTAACATTTGGAGGGTTTTATGTTGCTCTTTTGTTTATTGAGAGTTGTTCGAGTTAGCGGCATCCAATTAAATGAATACCACCCCAACTTTCCTTGGGTTATGTTGGGTGTATGCTGTGGGTTTGCAAAGGGGAAGGATTCTGGAGAAGAAGTAGAGATGAAAGATTCTCTTTTTTTCTTCAATTCCAGTTATTTTTCTCTCTTATCTTCTCAGTCTGAAATTGACCGAATTTAAACTCCCCATTCCCTTTGAAATTGACTGTATTTCAACTCCTTGCTCCCTTTGAAATTGACTGGATTTCAACTCCCTATTCCCTTTGAAATTGACTGGATTTCAACTCCCTATTCCCTTTGAAATTGACTGGATTTCAACTCCTTGCTCCCTTTGAAATTGACTGGATTTCAACTCCCTATTCCCTTTGAAATTGACTGGATTTCAACTCCCTATTCCCTTTGATATTGACTGGATTTCAACTCCCTGTTCCCTTTGAAATTGACTGGATTTCAACTCCCTGTTCCCTTTGAAATTGACTGGATTTCAACTCCCTGTTCCCTTTGAAATTGACTGGATTTCAACTCCCTGTTCCCTTTGAAATTGACTGGATTTCAACTCCCTATTCCCTTTGATATAGACTGGATTTCAACTCCCTGTTCCCTTTGATATTGACTGAATTTCAACTCCCTGTTCCCTTTGATATTGACTGAATTTCAACTCCCTGTTCCCTTTGAAATTGACTGAATTTCAACTCCCTGCCCTTGACTCCCAAGTTGTGCCCACAGGTTTTGAGTAGCCTGCAAAGGCACCGTTGTTTGAGTCACTTGCCATTTTGCCAGCTTGCCGAGAAATGTTTTGCACCATTCCTGTTCCTTGCAAGATGACTAAGACGCTCTTGGTATTTTTATGATGTCTCTTTATTTACAAGCCCAGTCAATTACACAATGACGTCTGCTCCTTAAAAAATAAAAATAAAAACCCATAAGCTCTTCTAATTCTCTGGAGCTACGATTGCTTTCCAAACAGGTGCAAAACACGAGTTTCTCTAAAGGGATCCGTTCTCCATTTTCAAAGCCGGTGGACGACAGCTGTCTATCCTGGCTTAAGAAAAAGTTACTTCCCATCATCAGTGGCCAGCAGTGATTTTTCTTCTTCTTTTTAACATTTTTAAATTTTTTATTTTAACATAAAATTTTTATTTTCTCCAACATAGAATAAGAAACAATACATAGTTTCCAACACAAGATCAAGCTTATTATCAAACATAAACATTTTTTTCTTACTTTGTAGTCACTCAATAGAGGTTCTTGCATCTCCTCCTTTCACAAAAGGACTTATATATCTTATATATTCATAAACCTCTTACCTTTTCTCCATCCAATTTTAAAACATTACGATAACCTATACATTAATCGCTGCTCATCAAATTCACATCTTATTTTGATCTTACGAATCTATTGAACTAATTGTTCCAATAACTAATTATCTTATAATACATAATAGCTAAGTAGATTATATATAAGATGGTTTTGGATAATGGTTTTATAGATTTTTTGTTGTAATATGAATATTCATTCATATTACAACAAAAAAATCTATAAAACCATTATCCTACATGTCTGTTAAACTGATTATTCTGATAACTAATTATATCATGTTGCATAATAATAAAATAGATTGGCTCCAGAAATTGTGGCTGCTCCATCAATGAAAGTTTTCAAGAAGAGACTAGACAGACATTTGTCTGAAAAAGTATAGGGTTTCCTGCTTGAGCAGGGGGTTGGACTAGAACACCTCTAAGGCCCCTTCCAACTCTATTATTGAGAATAGAATAGAATAGAATAGAATAGAATAGAGGATGGAATGGAATGGAATTGAATAGAATAGAGGATGGAATGGAATAGAATAGAATAATATTGGAATTAAGAATGGATTAAGGTAGGGCAGGGTAGGAAAGAAAAGGAAATGAAATTGAATAGAATAGCATATTGGATAGAATAGAATATTGACTAGACTAGACTAGAATAGAATAGAAAAGAATAGAGGTTGGGATGGAATAGAATAGAATAGAATAGAATAATATTGGAATTAAGAATGGAATAAGGTAGGGCAGGGTAGGAAAAAAAAGGAAATGAAATTGGATAGAATAGCATATTGGATAGAATAGAATATTGAATAGACTAGACTAGAATAGAATAGAATAGAATAGAATACACACACATATATATACATAAATACACTTCCAAATACATATACATACATATGCATAGTTTTAAGAACCAACCCAAGCTGAGCCAAATTAAAATTCCCGATTGAAATCTGTGACCCTTCCTTCCTGGATTGTCATCTTCTCCTCGGGACCGCTTAACAGAGTTCCTTACGCTTTCTGCCCTTCCCGTGCCTGATCTTCCCCTTAGCAAAGGGCACATAGCTCACAAGTGTCCCTTGACTGACAGCCCGGAGGAGAATTCCTTCCTATCCTGGGATCCCCCAGTGCCTGTTTAGCACCTTGTCATCCCTGTTAAAATCTGATGGATTACTCTGATGGGTCCCATTACTGCGCTCTCTCGGGAGTCCAACTCAACATCTCTCCAGCTCCTTCTGCAAAGGCTGTTGTTGGGTGCTGACCTCACTCGTCTGCCAACTGAATATAATCTCGGTTCAAAGAGGTGCCGACGTTAATTTTTAGCCCCCCAAGTGGCTGCAGAGGGCTGGAATTTCTCCCGCCTTGGGAAATAGGAGCGCTTTGTGGAAAGATTAACCTTGTTCCGTTGCCAAAAATTCCAATTAGGAGTTTGGCTAGTCCTCGACCACAACGGGCCCCAAATTTCTGGGGTTAGGTGAATATTTTCCTAAGTGACTTTTGCCCCATTTCTTTGCTATAGTTGTTAAGCAAACCTCGCTTTCCCATTGACTTTGCTTGCCGAAAGGTGATTGCTTGCCCTTGCATGCCCTTCCGAACACTCTTCATGGAGAGAGCATTGCAGTAATTGAACTTCGAGGTGATAAGTTTAAGTTTATTGGATTTGTATGCCGCCCCTCTCCGTGAACTCGGGGCGGCTAACAACAGTGGTAAAAACAGCACGTGACAATCCAATACTAAAAACAGCTAAAAACCCTTGTTATAAAACCAATCATACATACAAACATACCATGCATAAATTGTAGAAGCCTAGGGGGAAAGAATATCTCAGTTCCCCTGTGCCTGACGGCAGAGGTGGGTTTTAAAGAGCTTATGAAAGGCAAGGAGGATGGGGGCTATTCTAATTTCTGGGGGGAGTTGGTTCCAGAGGGCCGGGGCCGCCACAGAAAAGGCTCTTCCCCTGGGTCCCACCAAATGGCATTGTTTAGTTGACGGGACCCGGAGAAGGCCCACTCTGTAGGACCTAACTGGTCACTGGGATTCGTGCGGCAGAAGGCGGTCCCGGAGATAATAAGGGGATGAGCATCCGGGAGCAGAGACTCGCTGTGTAGATAGGGCCTCTTCCTATGAAGGGTGGGTGGGAAACACTTGCCCCCCTCCCATAGTTAGAACTTCTCCATCTTACTTCTTCCCTGGTAGGTATGTGCCTGAAATCAATGAGTGGAAGAGAAACATCGCACCTCTGAGTGAACCCAAGCAAGATGTCGCTATGGCTGAACTCGGCGGCTACTTATATTGTGCCGGTGGTTTTGATGGGATGGTTTGCCTCAACACGTTGGAAAGGTAAGCCCAGTTGGGAGCCTGATTTGAAGCTATATTGGCATGTTGTGATAGATAACATTTATGGTTGATAGCCTTTGACTTCCTGCAAAGATCTCTTCCCCGATTCAAATCAAAATAGATTGATGTAACATCTAGCAGTGGTTCTCAACCTTTCTACTGCTGCGACCCCTTAATACAGTTCCTCAGGTTGACCTCCAACTATAAGTCTAGCGCCAATTCTCCCAACAGAGCTTTAACCTGATTGGCAGAAAGGTCAGAGGGACACCCCCACTATAAACGCCGGATTGGTCGGATTGTAAAAATACATTCCAAGAGGCCAGAATAGAAGTTTAGTTCCTAACACCATGGGAAATTTGTATTTTCCCAGGGTCTTAGGTGACTCTTGTTTGACCCCCAGGTCGAGAACCACTGACTCTAGAGCAGTGTTTCCCAACCTTTTTTGAGCCGCGGCACATTATTAATATTTTCAAAATTCTGGGGAACACTGAAGGGGGGGGCGGGGGGCGGGGCTAAAGAAAAGTTTGGACAAAAAAAATCTCTTCCTCCATTTCACTCTATTTCTCCCTCCCTCTTTCTCTCTCTTCCTTCCCTTCTTTCTCTCTCTCCATCCCTCTTTCTTTCTTCCTCTTTTTTGCTCTTTCTCTCTCCCTCCTTCTCTCCCTCCATGTCTTTCCCTCTCCCTCCTTCCCCCCTCTCTTTCTCTCTCTTGCTTTCTTTCCCTCTCTTTCTCTTGCTTTCTTTCTCTCTCATTCTCTCTCCCCTCCTTTTTCTCTCTCTATCTTTCTCTCTCGTTCACCATGCCGGCAACAGAGAGAAAAAGAAAGAGAGAGAGAGAGCTGGAGAGAGAATGGAGGGCGCCGTTGTCTTCGCCTCCGCCCGCCGGCTCTGCAGCTAAGAGGCAACAGCAGCCATCAGCCTCCTCACCCTCCCAGACGTTCCCAGCGCCCGGCCACGCGCCGCCTCCCGTTAGCCCAGCTGACCTTTCCCTGCTGCCGTTTTCTCTTCATGGCGCAAAGCCACACAGTCCCGGACTCCCGGATCGCTCGCTTTTCCGGCCAGCAAGCGCGGCGCGGCGCTTTCCTGGGCAGATGGCTTTGCTGACCGGAGAAGCGAGCGATCCGGGAGTCCGGGACTGTGTGGCTTTGCGCCATGAAGAGAAAACGGCAGCAGGGAAAGGTCGGCTGGGCTAACAGGAGGCGGCGCGTGGCCAGGCGCTGGGGACGTCTGGGAGGGCGAGGGGAGCCGGCGGGCGGAGGCGAAGACAACGGCGCCTTCCATTCTCTCTCCGGCAGCGAAGGAGAGGGGGCGGATCACGCCCCAAGACAGGAGGCGGCGGAGGAGGAGGAGGAGAGGGGGCGGATCGGGCGGGCAATGGGGCAGGGCAGAGAAGCCAGGGGCGCGTTTGGCCAGAGGCACCGTGGGGAGGCAGGGGCGGCCGCGGCTCCCTTTACTCCTACTGCCGGACCTCCCCGCCCCTGCCTCCTTTTTCCCGCCTTCCTTCTTTGGGGCCCAGCCGGGAAACAGCTGCATCGGGCAGTAGCCGGGGGACAGCTGCGAGTGTCGGAGGCACTGGCGGTCCGGCACTGGCAGTGCCCCGCCCACCTGGAGCTTCCTGCGGCACACCTGACCGTGTCTCGCGGCACACTACTGTGCCGCGGCACACCGGTTGGGAAACGCTGCTCTAGAGGGAGATGGGGCTGGAGTCAATCATCTTGAGAAGCTTATAGAAGAGAGGGAGAGGGAGGGAGAGGAGAGAAGGAAAAGGAAGATATGGAGGAGGAGGATAAAAGGTGAAGGGAGGAGGAGGAGGAAAATATGGAGAAAGAGGAAGAATATTTGGAGAAAGAGGAGGAAGATATGGAGAAAGAGGAGGAAGACATGGAGAAAGAGGGAAAAGGCATCAAGAAAGAGGAGGAAGATATGGAGAAAGGAGAAAGAGGAGGAAAATATGGAGAAAGAGGAAGAAGATATGGAGAAAGGGAGAAGATATGGAGAAAGAGGAAGAAGATATGGAGAAAGAGGAAGAAGATATGGAGAAAGAGGAGGAAGATATGGAGAAAGGAGAAAGATATGGAGAAAGAGGAGGAAAATATGGAGAAAGAGGAGGAAAATATGGAGAAAGAGGAAGAAGATATGGAGAAAGAGGAGGAAAATATGGAGAAAGAGGAGGAAAATATGGAGAAAGAGGAAGAAGATATGGAGAAAGAGGGAGAAGATATGGAGAAAGAGGAAGAAGATATGGAGAAAGAGGAAGAAGATATGGAGAAAGAAGAAGAAGATATGGAGAAAGAGGAGGAAGATATTGAGAAAGGAGAAAGATATGGAGAAAGAGGAGGAAAATATGGAGAAAGAGGAGAAAGATATGGAGAAAGGAGAAAGATATGGAGAAAAAGGAGGAAGATATGGAGAAAGAAAGATATGGAGAAAGAGGAGGAAAATATGGAGAAAGAGGAGGAAAATATGGAGAAAGAGGAAGAAGGCATCGAGAAAGAGGAAGATATGGAGAAAGAAGGAAAATATGGAGAAAGAGGAGGAAGAAATGGAGAAAGAGGAGGAAGATACGGAGAAAGAGAAGGAAGATATGGAGAAGAGTCACAGAAGAGTGGAGCTCTTCCCCATAGGGCAAAGAGGCAGCGGAACCTGGAATGTCTGGTGGGCAGAACGAGGGCTAAGGCAGACCCTCCCTACCGATTCACATAGGATATCCATATGGCAATTTGTTGCTTTAGTCCGGCAAGATTCAGTCGGTACGCAAAAGACAATAACGGAACTACTCAGAAATAACTCTGACTGTCATTCTTGGTTCTTGGGGCCTGGCAATTCTGTATTCACCGCGAAGGTCTCTTACTGAACTCTGTGGGTTTCTTAATCTTGACTGGCAGCATAGGACTTAGAATTTAGACTTTTAGACTTATATATATTGCTTCATAGTGCTTTTATAGCCCTCTCTAAGCGGTTTACAGAATCAGCCTCTTGTCCCCAACTATCTGGATCCTCATTTTACCCATCTTGGAAGGATGGGAGGTTAAGTCAACCTTGAGCCGGTAGTGAGATTTGAACTGCTGAACTACAGCTAGCAGTTAGCTGAAGTAGACTAGAGGAGCACTAGTTGGGAGAAGCAGCCTCTGCAACTGAATTGCAATTTCGCAGAATCATCAGCTTTCTCGCCATTGCTGATTCCTTCCAGATATGACCCTGCACTGGACAGATGGCAGAAGCTGGCACCAATGAAGTGTCGTCGAAAAGGCCTGGGCTTGGCTGTACTGGATGGGTATTTATACGCCGTTGGGGGCTCCGATGGATATTCTCCCTTATGCTCAGGTATATCTCTGGCTAAATTAGTTCTCGTTCTAGGTTAAAGCAGAATAACAGAATTGGGACAGAAGAGAATAATGGAGATGGAAGGGATCTTGCCGATCAGTTTCCGGTCACAATTCAAAGTGTTGGTTATGACCTATAAAACCCTTCATGGCACCGGGCCAGACTATCTCAGGGACCGCCTTCTGCCGCACGAATCCCAGCGACCAGTTAGGTCCCACAGAGTGGGTCTTCTCTGGGTCCTGTCAACTAAACAATGTCGCTTGGTGGGACCCAGGGGAAGAGCCTTCTCTGTGGTGGCCCCGACCCTCTGGAACCAACTCCCCCCAGAGATTAGAATTGCTCCCACCCTCCTTGCCTTTCGAAAGTTGCTTAAAACCCACCTCTGCCGCCAGGCATGGGGGAACTGAGATACTCTTTCCCCCTAGGCCTTTACAATTTTATGCATGGTATGTCTGTATGTATGTTTGGTTTTACAATAGGGGTTTTTAACTGTTTTAATATAGGATTGTCATATGCTGTTTACTACTGTTGTTATCTGCCCCGAGTCTATGGAGAGGGGCGGCATACAAATCCAATCCAATCCAATCCAATCATCTAGTCCAACCCCCTAAACCAGTGATGGCGAACCCATGGCACGGGTGCCGCAGGTGGCTGTTGCCCGAGCTCAGCTTCAACATGCATGTGTGTGCTGGCCAGCTGATTTTTGGCTCACACAGAGATGCTGGGAGGACGTTTTTGGGAATGAATGTCTTTTTATGGTTTGGGGGTTTTTTTTAGACTATTAATTCAAATTAATTAGATTTAGGACTTTATACACTGCTCAAAAAAAAATAAAGAGAGCACATTTAAACAACACGATGTAACTCCAAGTCAATAAAACTTCTGTGAAATCAAACTGTCCACTTTAGGAAGCAACACTGATTGACAGTCAATTTCACAGGCTGTTGTGCACATTCAACTTTGTACAGAATGAAGTATTCAATGAGAATGTTCCATTCATTCAGATCTAGGATGTTTCATTTGAGTGTTCCTTTTGAGCAGTGTATATTGTTCTGTTATATGTTGTAATCCGCCCCGAGTCCTCGGAGAGGGGTGGCATAAAAGTCCAATGAATGAATGAATGAATGAATGAATGAATGAATGAATGAATGAATGAATGAATGAATTTATTCATTCATTCATTCAATTTTTATGCCGCCCTTCTCCTTAGACTCAGGGCGGCTTACAACATGTTAGCAATAGCACTTTTTAACAGAGCCAGCATATTGCCCCCACAATCCGGGTCCTCATTTGACCCACCTCGGAAGGACGGAAGGCTGAGTCAACCTTGAGCTGGTGATGAGATTTGAACTGCTGACCTTCAGATCTACAGTCAGCTTCAGTGGCCTGCAGTACAGCACTCTACCTGCTGCGCCACGCCAGCTCTTTGAATGAATGAATGAATGAATGAATGAATGAATGAATGAATGAATGAATGAATTTTTGCCACTGCTATGCGTCACAACCACATGCACACCAGAAAACCAAAAGACAAACAGGCATACCACTTTGGGCACATATTCCATAGGTTCACCACCATGGACTTAAACTATTCCAGACAAATGGTTGTCCCATTTCTTCTTAGAAACTTCAAGTGTTGAAGTGTCCACAACTTCTGGTGGCAAGTCGTTCCGCTGATCAATTGTTCTAACTGTCAGGGAATCTTTCGTTACTTGAATTCCGTTTCAAACTTTCCAGTTTCTTTCTTTGAGCTTGAGCCAACGCAGCATTGACTAAGATGTCCTAGAGTGCACTTTCTGTCTCAAAATGACAGGAAATAATTTCCCTGTTTTTTTTAAATTAGTGTTATTATTATTTTTTTGGGCATTTGTGGCAGGAAAGAGAAGGGTGAAAATAATTGGTGGGTTGGGAACCAATTTGCTACATAGTTTTGCAAGTGTTTTATACGGTCTCCTGTATCTTTGCATCTCTCTCTCTCTTCTCACGCAAAGATTAAAAATAGAAAATGATTATATGTATCTGTGACGTTAATTGAAATCCGCGTTTGTGATTGATGGATTCCTGTGGGCCGGGTATGTTGAAGGATGGAAAAAAGCTTTCCAAGTCCTAATCACGGCTGGTTTGCAGTAGCGTGCATGACTGGGTAATTATTATATTAAATTAATTAACGAAAGAACTCAGATCAGGCAATTAGTTAACAAAAACGCCCCCTGCCCTTGTTTTAGCAAATGCCATATAATGTCAAAATAGATAAATGCGATACTTAAGGAATAAACAGTGATAAAAAGAAGCCTTGGAAAATGAGCTTATAGACAGAGTGACTACATGATAATTTGACTGGAATGGAATGGAATAGAATGGAATAGAATGGAATAGAATAGAATAGAATAGAATAGAATAGAATAGAAAACCCAGAAGAGCCCTTCACTCCTCCACTCGAAACAGAATATCCTAGGAAAATAGACTAACAATCCTGGGCCTTGAAAGCCTAGAACTACGGCACCTAAAACACGATTTGAGTATTGCCCACAAGATCATATGCTGCAACATCCTACCGGTCAATGGCTACTTCAGCTTCAACCGCAATAACACAAGAGCACGCAACAGATTGAAACTTAATACGAACCGCTCCAAACTTGACTGTAAAAAATATGATTTCAACAATCGAGTTATCGAAGCGTGGAACTCATTACCGGACTCAATGGTGTCAACCCCTAACCCCCAACATTTCTCCCTTAGACTCTCCACGACTGACCTCTCCAGGTTCCTAAGAGGCCAGTAAGGGGTGTACATAAGTGCACTGGTGTGCCTTTCGTCCCCTGTCCAATTGTCTTTCCTCTCTTTCACCTATCTTATATATTATCTTCCTTTCATATATCCTCTCCTCTAAGTTCACTTTTACCCTTATATATATTACCAAATATCTATTTTTCTTCCTATGTATTTGTGTATTGGACAAATGAATAAATAAAATAAATAAATAAGAATAGAATACAATAGAATAGAATAGAATTCTTTATTGGCCAAGTGTGATTGGACACACAAGGAATTTGTCTTTGGTGCAGATGCTCTCAGTGTACATAAAATAAAAGATACATGTTTCAAAAATAATTTTCATTGCCTCTTCATCAGTAACAAAATCAAATTCCAGTTATATGGAAGTCTACTGCTGCTTAGCAGTTAACGTTGCGAGCTGCAGAGTATAAAAGATGATAATTGGGTTCAAGTTGTGAATTGATTCCTCATTTTGACCCACGAAAGGGTATCAATTCGAAATAGAAAATGATTGATTCCATAGAACCGAGACCTAGCCAAGAGGAACATAATGAATCAATACATGACAAACAGCAATCAATCTGGTTTTATAAATTGTGTTATTGTTTTCAACCCACAATTACGGGAATTGTAGAACAGAATCATAATTAATTCCTTAATTAACTCCTTAAGGCTCGGAATACTGCATCCAGTTTTGATCACCACGATATAAAGAACATGTTTATGAATCCCAGTGGCTGGTCAGGTCCCACAGAGCCAGCCTTCTCAGGGTCCAGTCAATCAGACAATGTTGTTTGGTGGGGCCTAGGGGAAGAGCCTTCTCTGTAGGGGCCCCGGCCCTCTGGAATCAACTCCCCCCAGAGATTTTCACTGCCCCCGCCCTCCTCGAGAATTCCATAAAACTTTAAACACTCATTTATGCTGCCAGGCTTGGCCCATTAGATCTTAGCACCCTGATCAACGAATGTTTAGTATATTTGCTTGAGTGAATGGTGATGAATGTTTTTAAAATTATGTTAGAGCTTTTAAGTCTTTTTAGCTTTATTAATTGGATTTTTAAATGTATTGTTATATTGTTCTGATATGTTGTGAACCACCCCGAGTCCTTGGAGAGGGGCGGCATTCAAATCCAATCAATAAATAAATAACAAATAAATAAATAAACCCTCTTCCTATTTCAGTCGAGCGCTACGATCCTGCGGAGGACCGGTGGGCTGTCTGCCCTCCGCTACGCAGCTGTCGTGAAAACCTGGGTTGTGTTGCGTGGCAAGGCAAGATCTATGCCGTTGGCGGGCAGGATGAATGGACCGAACTCTGCACCGCTGAACGCTTTGATCCCTTCATCAATCGATGGACGCCTGTTAGGCCCATGAAATCCAAAAGGAGCAAGGTAAGGAGAACCAGTCTGAATATAAAAACAGACACACAAAAAAATCCACCGACCGAACACGTGATCTTGATTCTATCCTTCTGTTCATGCAGCCTAGAACTGTATTAGCTATAACTTTGACTCTTCTTTGTGGCAACCCCTGAGATATTGCTATATTGCTATCATGTCTCCCCATGTCCTTCTTTTCTTTTTAAATAATTTTATTAGGGTTTTTTTTAAGCAATATCTTCTTAAAAAGACATTGACAAAATATTCAGATGGCTCTTCATATACATTTCCATAACATCGGCACATCAATTTCAATGCATTATTGTCCAACAATCCAGCCAGAAATCATTTGCCATTAATCTTTACCATTTAGATTAATATTTGAGATGGCTAATTGATAGTTAATATTTGTTTATTTATTAGTCTTTTTCTTTTCAAGCCACATACAGTGGTACGTCTACCTACAAACGCCTCTACTTACGAACTTTTGTAGATAAGAACCGTGTGTTCAAGATTTTTTTGCCTCTTCTCAAGAACCATTTTCCACTTACAAAGCCGAGGCTCCGAAACTGTAACCGGAAAATGCAGGGAGAAGTCTCTGTGGGGCCTCTCTAGGAATCTCCTGGGAGGAAGCAGGGCCAGAAAAGACAGGGAGAAGCCTCCGTGGTGCCTCTCTAGGAATCTCCTGGGAGGAAACAGGGCCGGAAAAGGCAGGGAGAAGCCTCCATGGGGCCTCTCTAGGAATCTCCTGGGAGGAAACAGGGCCTACACCCTCCCTGTGGTTTCCCCGATCGCATGCATTATTTGCTTTTACATTGATTCCTATGGGAAAAATTGCTTCTTCTTACAAACTTTTCTGCTTAAGAACCTGGTCACTGAACGAATTAAGTTCATAAGTAGAGGTATCACTATATAAAGTTTTTCCCACACAGTATAAAATTCTTTTCTTTGATCTTTGATTCTATAGTAAGACTGCTCATTGTTGCACAAGCCAACATTTTTATTGAGCCTTCTTTTCCTTAAACTAGACATGCCCAGTTCCTGCTACCGTTCTTCATATGTTTTGCTCTCTATGAACTGAGCACGTGAGCCCATATTCCTCCATGATCAGTCTTCTGTCTCTCCTGGCACAGAGAAGAGAGGTTAAACCAGGCTGAAGTTATCCATTTACTGTAGCCCATTAAGGCTTTGAGAAGGAAAGTACTGACACCTCTTTCCAAATGGTTGACTTTCCAGGTAAGGCTTGCTGCTATCAATGGGAATCTCCTGGCCATCGGCGGCTATGACGGCATCGTTCACGTTTCGACGGTGGAAGCCTTTGATCTGGATCTCAACGCATGGAGGTAATCTTAATTTTATCTTAATTTTTTCACTGAAAGAGTAGTAGATCCTTGGAACAAACTTCCAGCAGACGTGGTTGGTAAATCCACAGTAACTGAATTTAAACACGCCTGGGATAAACATATATCCATTGTAAGATAAAATACAGGAAATAGTATAAGGGCAGACTAGATGGACCATGAGGTCTTTTTCTGCCGTCAGTCTTCTATGTTTCTATGTTTCTATTTAAACTCAATTTAATCAATGGACCACTGCTAATAACTGGCTTAGCAGGGGAGACACCCACACGAATAAAAAAACCAATCCTTTCGTGCAGAAAGTCAGCAGCTAATTAATCTTCATTAGCAGCCGGCCGTAAGTTCAAACGGTCTTAACTCAAAGCAATACAATTAGTTCTTGCTATCTCATGTATTTCCAAAGGCTTGGCAAAATGCCCAGGATTCTTATTTATTTTATCTATTAATTGGATTTATATACCGCCCTCGGAGAGGATTTATTTATTAGTTTGTTTGTTTGATTAGATTAGATTTATTGGATTTATATGCCGCCCCTCTCCGCAGACTCGGGGCGGCTCACAACAATGGCGAAGAACGGTACATAGTAACAAATCTAATATTTAAAAATCTAGATTACAGTTTTAGATTAAAAAGTCCAAAAAGAAACCCCAATATATAAAAAACAACACACAATCGAATCATACACAAAAACCACATGGGCAAGGGGGAGATGTTTCAATTCCCCCATGCCTGATGGCAGAGGTGGGTTTTAAGAAGTTTACGAAAGGCAAGGAGGGTGGGGGCAATCCTGATCTCTGGGGGGAGCTGGTTCCAGAGATGTCGGAGCCACCACAGAGAAGGCTCTTCCCCTGGGACCCGCCAGACGACATTGTTTAGTCGACGGGACCCGGAGAAGGCCCACTCTGTGGGACCTAACCGGTCGCTGGGATTCATGCGGCAGAAGGAGGTCTCGTAGATATCCTGGTCTGATTGTTTGTTTGTTTGTTTGTTTGTTTGTTGGTTGGTTGGTTGGTTGGTTGGTTGGTTGGTTGGTTGGTTGGTTGGTTGGTTGGTTGGTTGGTTGGTTGGTTGGTTGGTTGGATGGATGGATGGATGGATGGATGGATGGATTTGATTAATTGATTTTATTTTTTTAAGCCGCCCTTCTCCTTAGACTCAGGGCGCCTTACAACATGTTAGCAATAGCACTTTTTAAAAACAGAGCTGGCATATTGCCCCCACAATCCATTTTCTCATTTTACCCACCTCGGAAGAATGGAAGGCTGAGTCAACCATGAGCTGGTGGTGAGATTTGAACCATTGACCTGCAGATCTAGCAGTCCGCTTTAGTGGCCTGCAATATTGCACTCTACCCACTGCGCCGCCTCGGCACATAAGGTTTCTTACTTTCCACAATAAGAAATTGGAAACAGAGATTCACAAGATATTAAAGACACAACACACAACAAACCTCTGGAGTTTTAATGCTGCCCCTTGTTCCTTCCGTTGCAGAAGTTTTGGCAACATGAAGAACCGTCACCCAGGTGGAGGCGTCACCGTGATCCAAATGACCACCGAAGATGTGGAATCCTTTGGGTCCCCTTGGAGCAGATAACCAGAAGATGAACAAGAACTAGGTTCTCGATTAGGTAGGGCAAGTTCTTTAGCTAGATTTGAGCAGCGCCAGGACGAAGGAGCTTTACATCCACACCTTAAACAAAATTATTTATTTTATTCGTTCACTTTCTTTAGCCGTCCCTCTCAGTCCAAGTGATTCTGGGCAGTGAGCAATTAAACAATCGTTAAAACACAAAAATGAAAAATCAAAGATAGAATTCTTTATTGGCCAAGTGTGATTGGACAAACAAAGAATTTGTCTTTGGTGCTTACGCTCTCAGTGTACATACAAGAAAAAGAGACATTTGTCAAGAATCATGAGCTGCAACACTTAATGATCGTTATAGAGGTCAAATAAGCAATGAAGAAACAATATTAATAAAAATCTTAAGGATATAAGCAACAAGTTACAGTCATGCAGTCATAAGTGGGAGGAAGTGGGTGATAGGAATGATGGGGAAAATTAGTAGTAATAGTAGTGCGGACTTAGTAAATAATTTGACAGGGTGGAGGGAATTATTTGTTTAGCAGAGTGATGGAGTTCAGGAAAAAACTGTTCTTGTATCTAGTTGTCTTGGTGTGCAGTGCTCTGTAGCAACATTTTGAGGGTAGGAGTTGAAACAGTTTATGTCCAGGATCTCAGAGGGTCAATAAATATTTTCACAGCTCTCTTTTTGACTCATGCAGTTTACAGGTCTTCAATGGAAGGTAGGTTGGCAGCAAGTGTTTTCTCTGTAGTTCGTAGTTACTATTTCCACTATTTCTTTTTAGGGTTGGGAATCTCCTTGGATTCCCCCCCCCCAGTGCCTTTCCAGTTTCACCACTGAAACTCAGAAACGCTTTTGAGATGTGTTAAATATTATTATATTTATGATTTACAATTATTGATTATGTGGTGTTTCTTTTAAATTTAATAAAAAAATATGTAGAAAAGGAAAAGAAACTCAGAAATGCTGAATGGTGGAATGTTCTTGGAATTAACAGAAGCAGAGTACGTCTCTTGAGTCCTGATATTATTATTATTATTATTATTATTATTATTATTATTATTATTATTAATTAGATTTGTATGCCGCCCCTCTCTGGAGACTCGGGGCGGCTCACAACAATAGTAAAAACAATATTATGGCGGAACAGATCTAATATTAAAAAGAAGCATATAAAAACCCTATCATATTTTAAAAACCAAACAACACATACATACCAAACATAAATATAAAAAGCCTGGGGGAAGGTGTCTCAACTCCCCCATGCCTGGCGGGAAAGGTGGGTTTTGAGTAATTTATGAAAGACAAGAAGGGTGGGGGCAGTTCTAATCTCCGGGAGGAGTTGGTTTCAGAGGGCCGGGGCCGCCACAGAGAAGGCTCTTCCCCTGGTATGTTCACACACTATCCTGTTTGGGTTAAGATACACCTATGCACATCTCCGTATTCAGAATCAGGCACGACTAAATGGTTAAAAACAGCAATCAATTGTGCCATGGCAGGTTTCTCTTGTTGCAAACGGATGGGGAAATTGTTTGACTGCAAGGGATGCCGAGGCGGCTGGGAATAAAAAGAGAGCTTTCAAACGAGCAACGTATAAAATTCAAAATATGAATCATTAAAGCAGGCCTGCCATTCCACCAAGCCATTAGGCAGCAGCTTCATTAATGAATAAGAGGATCCCAGCATCAGATGAAATTCTCCTGAGTGGATAAGCGGTATTTTGCTCTTATCTGTACACTTTAAAACTAAGAGAAGGATTAAAAATTGTCCTGGCTTGGGTCCACATTATGATGTGTACAGAACAAAGCATTCAATGAGAATATTTCATTCATTCAGATCTACAACGTGTTATTTGAGTGTTCCCTTCAATTTTTTGAGCCGTATATCTTACTCTCTCGAACAGTGACTAGCGTAAATATGCAAAGCTGCACATAATTCTATTTAATAGTTTGCCTAGGCACGATGTATTTAATGTTTCAATATTTATGATTTTGGAACCGAAGTGTGGAATAAACCTTACTACAAAGCTCAAAGTCTACCAAGCAGTAGTGCTAACTACACTGTTGTATGCAAGTGAGACTTGCTGTATACAGGAGATGTGCTAGGCCAGTGTTTCCCAACCTTGGCAACTTGAAGATATTTGGACTTCAACTCCCAGAATTCTCCAGCCAGCGAATGCTGGCTGGGGAATTCTGGGAGTTGAAGTCCAGATATCTTCAAGTTGCCAAGGTTGGGAAACACTGTGCTACGAAATTGAACCACATGACCTGCCTCCGTACAATTCTAAAGATCCGGTGGCAGGATAAGGTGCCCGGCACTGAAACCCTCTCCAGAGCAGGCCTGCCATCAATTCCCACCCTGCTAATGAAAGCCCAGACACGCTGGGCAGGCCAGGTTGCACCTTCAACCGCAACAACACACGAGCACGAAATCGATTTAAACTAAGTGTCAACCGCTCCAAACTTGACTGCAAAAAATACGACTTCAGCAACAGAGTAATCAACGCCTGGAATGCACTACCTGATTCTATGGTTTCTACTCCCAACCCCAAAACCTTTAGAATAGAATAGAATAGAATTTTTATTGGCCAAGTGTGATTGGATACACAAGGAATTTGTCTTGGTGCATATGCTCTCAGCGTACATAAAATAAAATATACATTTGTCAAGAATCATGTGGTACGACACTTAATGATTGTCATAGGGGTCAAATAAGCAATGAAGAAGCAATATTAATAAAAATCTTAGGATATAAGCAACAAGTTACAGTCATACAGTCAACATGGGAGGAAATGGGTGATAGGAATGATGAGAAAAACTAGTAGAATAGAAGTGCAGATTTAGTAGAAAGTCTGACAGTGTTGAGGGAATTATTTGTTTAGTAGAGTGATGGCGTTCGGGGAAAAACTGTTCTTGTGCCTAGTTGTCTTGGTGTGCAGTGCTCTGTAGCGACGTTTTAAGGGTAGGAGTTGAAACAATTTGTGTCCAGAATGTGAGGGGTCAGTAAATATTTTCCCTGCCTTCTTTTTGACTCGTGCAGTATAAAGGTCCTCAATGGAAGGCAGGTTGGCAGCCATTGTTTTTTCTGCAGTTCTGATTCTCCTCTGAAGTCTGTGTCGATCCTGTTGGGTTGCAGCACCAAACCAGACAATTATAGAGGTGCAGATGACAGACTCAATGATTCCTCTGTAGAACTGTATCAGCAGCTCCTCGGGCAGTTTGAGATTCCTGAGCTGGCGCAGAAAGAACATTCTTTGTTGTGCTTTAACCTTAAACTATCTACAGTTGACCTCTCCCCCTTTCTACGTGGTCTGTAAGGGGCGTGCATAAGTGCACCACTGTGCCTACCGTCCCTGTCCTATTGTCTTCTTTTGTTACTTTTTATCATTACTTATCTAATGTTTAATTTGTACAAATTATCACCCTATAATTGTTGGACAGATGAATGAATGAATGAATGAATGAATGAATGAATAAATAATAAATAAAATAAAATAAAATAATAAATAAAAAAATAAATAAATAAAAATAAAATAAAGGATGCCAGACCATCGCATCCCTAAACAGCTCCTCTATGATGAGCTGTCTAAAAGGAAAGCGATCGTATGGGGGACAAAGGAAGCCATCCAAAGACACGTTGAAAGCCTCCTTCACGTCCCTTGATATCAGCACCACCTCCTGGGAAACCCTGGCACAAGATCGAGCGACAGGGCACATGGTGATCCACCAAGGCTGCCGGACATCGGAGGCCAGAAGAGCATTCCTAGCAGAAGAGAAGCGAGCACTCCGCAAAGCCAGAGATGCCAATGTGGAGACTATGGTTCCCACACGTGTCTGCCCAACATGTCGCAGAACATTTTGTGCCCGTAGAGGCCTTGCCAGCCACCTGCGGACAGATCATGCACAGCCCACAATCCATTAGATATCAAGGTCCTCTTTGAACACGATGGACAAACATCATTTATGATTTTAATTGTAAGCCACCCACGGTTGCTATGCAGAGAGAGAGAAAGAGAGAGAGAAAAGAGAAAGAGAAAAGGAGAGAGAAAGAGGGAGAGAGAGGGAGGGAGAAAGAAAGAGGGAGAGAGAGAAAGAGAGAGGGAGAGAGAGAAAGATAGAGGGAGGGAGAGAGAGAGAAAGAGAGAGAAGGAAGGAGGGAGGGAGAGAGATGGGTGGCACATAAATTTAATAAATATGCTTTAGGGCTCGAAGTATTTGCCCCATAGGGTTTACAAGGTTTAATTTGTTCAGCTTTGTTTGTAACTTTATTATCTTGTTTTCAAACCCCGAAATTCCACTCAGGAGATGGATTATTTCTCTCCCTGCAAATTTTAAATTCAGCACAATCTTCTAAAGCCATTCGCTAGCTTTACAAGCTGCCAAATTAGCAATAGTGAGAATCTGGCAGATTTTCTTTCAGAAGATGAGGATAAAAATGTTGGAATCAAATGATTATGGACCCAATGAACAGGTTTTTGGTTTTTTTAATGTAGCAAGCTCAGCCCCAAATAAAATAGTTTGTACTACAGAGAATGAAGGAAACCTCCAAAAAGCCAATACAGTCCTAGGCTGCATTAACAAAGGGATAGAATTAAGATCACGTGCCATAAAGTAGTTAATGTCACTTTATAATGCCTTGGTAAATACCACGTTTGGAAAACTGCATCCAGTTTTGGTCATCACAATGCAAAAAAGATGTTGAGACTCTAGAAAGAGTGCAGAGAAGAGCAACAAGATGATTAGGGATTGAAGGCTAAAACATGAAGAATGGTTGCAGGAACTGGGTATGTCTAGTTAAATGAGAAGAAGGACTAGGGGAGACATGATAGCAGTCTTCCAATATCTCAGAGGTTGCCACAAAGAAGAGGGAGTCAACCTATTATCCAAAGTCCCTGAGAGCAAGACAAGAAACAATTAGTGGAAACTAAACAAGGAGAAAAGCAACTTAGAACTAAAGAGAAACTTCTTGACAGAACAATTAATTGGTGCAATTACTTGCCTCCAGACGATGGAGTTGTAAGTTGTCTAAACTAAGATTTTGTTGTGAGAAGAGGAATAAAGGACTCTTCTTGTGAAATATTTCTGGACTCTCAATTGTGTTGATGTCAGATATGCAATGTGGGTTCCCTACAGGCGAGCTGTATTCTAGGATTGGTCTGACAAATGTTTTGTAAGCTCTTGTTAGCAATTCAAAATTACCAGAGAAGAAGCTGCGAAGGATTAGGTTAACAACTCTTAAAGCCTTTTTGGCAATGTTGTTGCCATGGGCTCTAGGACTTAGGTCATTGGATATGAGTACAGTGTTCCCTCGATTTTCGTGGGTTCTAGCTTCGCGAAAAGTCTATACCACGGTTTTTCAAAAATATTAATTAAAAAATAATTCGCTGGTTTTTTCCCTATACCAGTTTTTCCCGCCCGATGACGTCATATGTCATCGCCAAACTTTCATCCGCCTTTAATAAATATTTTTTTTAATAAACTTTAATAAATAAACATGGTGAGTAATAATCTAAATGGTTGCTAATGGAATGGGAAATTGCAATTTAGGGGCTTAAAGTGTTATGGGAAGGCTTGTGATACTGTTCATAGCCAAAAGCAGTGTATTTACTTCCGCATCTTTACTTCGTGGAAATTCAACTTTCGCGGGCGGTCTCGGAACGCATCCCCCAAGAAAATCAAGGGAACACTGTACTCTAAGGTCTTTGACAGATTGACAGCCTCATGCCCCCAACAATTTGGGTCCTCATTTTACCCACCTCGGAAGGACAGAAGGTTGAGTCAACCTTGAGCTGGTGATGAGATTTGAACTGCTGACCTACAGCTAGCAGTCAGCTGAAGTAGCCTCCAGTGCTGCACTCTAACCACTGCGCCACCCTGTCTGGGAAAATAAACAAAGTCATGCGTTTCTGAATGAGCCATAATTATTATATTCCTGTCTTTCCCCAATTGGGTGTTTTGAAGCCCAATAGCATCGTTTTTCTTCCCGGGATAGATTTTAAAATCCCTCTCAATGAGATAATCATTTTAAAAGAGGACACTTTGAAAAACTTTATGGTTTTTCCGTTGCTTGAGCTCCTTTGATTTATTCTCCCGTTCTTGAGCGTTAACGATTCCGGCCAAGGCTTCAATGCAATCTGCTGGAGTCCCATTTATTGACAAAGCTGGTCAATAAATGGGACTCTGCTGGATCTTTCAAATTCACTCGAGCGACTAAGGGTGTTTTCAAGGTGAAAAGAAGTGAAGGACGTGGCTGTCCTTCATCGCATCGCTGCGATTTTTGAAGCTGCTTTTTTGGAGTGGAGGAAATGCGTTGGAGGCATCAGGGTTGGATTCACGTTTGAAATCAATGTTGAATGAGGTCAACGGCTTCTCCCCATCATCTCGTTATCTCTCTCTTTGTATCTTTGGCTTTCTCTTCTCAACTTTATTGTTTGTCAACCTGTCTCTCTCTATCTCTTATCAATCTATTCTCCCATCCATCTGTCCGTTGGTCTTTTCATCCATTTCTCTCTTCATTTTTCCAACCATCCACCATTATCGGTCCGTCCATCATTATCTGTCCATTAATCTATCTATCCATCATTATCTGACTATTATCTATCTATCTATCTATCTATCTATCTATCTATCCATCCATCCATCCTTTCCTGCCCACACTCTCTCTCCCTCCTTCTCTCTCTCTCCATCCAGCCATCCATCCATCCCTTCCTACCCATGCTCTTGCTCCCTCCTTCCCTCCATCCATCCACCCACCCATCCATCCATCCACCATTATCTATCTGTCTGTCCATCCATCCATCATTATCTATCCATCATCCATCACTATCTATCTATCATTGTTAATCTGTCTATCACCTATCTATCTATCTATCTATCTATCTATCTATCTATCTATCTATCTATCTATCTATCTATCCATCCTTCCAACTGTCCATCTGAATGTTTGCATTCATCTCTTTCCATTTTACTATCCATCCATCTCCATCTATGCATCCTTGTTATCTATACACAGTCTCTCTCCCCCTCCCTCCCTCTTTCCCTCTCTCCCTTTTCTTCTTTTTCTTATCTATCTTCTGTACTATCTAACACAACAATGAAGTAAAACATACAAAAACCAATAATTATTCATATATATATATATAATCTGAAAGGAGGCGCTCCAGTGGCCCAGAGGTTAATTCTATCTTTACTCCTCTCCCTTCATTTTCCATTCAGCAAAAATATGTTACACACACACACACACCTCATTAACACAATTAACCTCCCTCCCATCCAGGCATAGGAGAGAGTACTGTAAATATTATCCACAACTATGGAACCATCTTGGTATAGATATAAGAGATCGGTTCCGAACTGTGCAAAATTATTGTGATGTCTTTAAAACTGGAAAAATTGAATAAATAAAACTTTTTTAAAAATTCAATTATCTATTTTTTACACCATTATTGATCACTCTGTCACTTTATCTTCCCTTACACTCCCCCCTCTCTCTATCTTGTCTCCCCCTTTCCTCGCTCGGCAGCTAGATGGTGCCAAATGACAAGTAGCTACTCCCGCTCGGAGGGATAATTTTTGCAAAGTGGGAAAATCCGGCATCTGAGAAGCATCTTCTCCCTGGACCGTCGATGAAGCCGCTTGGAGAGGGAGATTCTTCACCTTCCTCCCTTCCAGCCCGGCAGCGATGGGGAAAGATGGAGAGGTAAGCCTCAGGCTCCCTGCCCTCAACTAGCTTCCCCCATAATGTTGCCTCCTGAGGCTGCCACCCTCCTGGTCTGCCTAGAAGCAGAGATCTATTGGCAATAGATTGTTGGGTCATTGGTTGATGGAATTCCCTTCCAGAAGATGTCACGACAGCTGTCAGCCTGGATAGCTTCAAGGCAGGATTAGACAGATTCATGGATGCCAAGTGTATCTGTGGTGGTTATTGAAATGGATGCTCTGTGTTGGTTGAGGCAGGCAGGATTCCCTTGAGTACCATTTGTTAGGGGTCAAGGGAAAGGGAGGGTTTTGCCTTCTCCTTCTGCTCAAGATCCCCATGGACAATTGGTGGGCCATTGTGGGACACAGAATACTGGACTTTATTTATTTTATTTATTTATTTTGTCCAATACACAATAATACACAATGAAAGTTATAGAGGATATAGTAGAGAAGAAATACGAGATATAGGAGAGACAATTGGACAGGGGACGAAAGGCAGGCTAGTGCGCTTATGCACGCCCCTTACTGACCTCTTAGGAATCTGGATAGGTCAATCGTGGATAGTCCAAGGGTAAAATGTTGGGGGTTAAGGGATGATACTACAGAGTTCGGTAATGAGTTCCATGCTTCGACAACCCGATTACTAAAGTCATATTTTTTACAGTCAAGTTTGGAGCGGTTAATATAAAGCTTGAATCTGTTGTGTGCTCTTGTGTTGTTGTGGTTGAAACTGAAGTAGTCTTTTACAGGCAGGACATTGCAGTATATGATCTTGTGGGCAATACTTAGATCATGTTTAAGGCGTTGTAGTTCTAAGCTTTCTAGACCCAGGATTGAAAGTCTAGTTTCGTAGGGTATTCTGTTTCGAGTGGAGGAGTGAAGGGCTCTTCTTGAGAAGTATCTTTGAACATTTTCAAGGGTGTTGATGTCTGAGATGTGATATGGATTCCAAACAGATGAGCTGTATCTGAGGATGGGTCTGGTGAAAGTTTTGTAAGCTCTGGTAAGTAGTGGGCTTTGGCCTGATTCAGCATGGCTCTTCTTATGTTCTTATGGCAAGTGCACCCCAATCCTGTGGTTGAAACTTCCTGGTGCTTTTGGCAGGCTCAGATGAACCAGGGGAGACATGGTTGGGAGAGCCGGCGGTGAGCATCAGAACTCGGCGGTGGGCAGAAAGACACAACCTCAGCTCTTGACCTCATCCAGGAAAGCCCATTCATTGGGAGGACACTCAGAGGCGGTCAAACCACA